>NW_027099540.1:0-30856 GCF_031753505.1 Anomalospiza imberbis | reverse complement strand
AAAGTGACCCCGTGGTTCCACGCGATTGTCTCGTGTCACAAGGGAATACTTGTTTCCTTTGTGTCACAATGGCTCCTTGGCTCCATGTGGCCTTACCTGTTGGTTCAATCATCCTCCATCATGTCACAATGGTCTCCTTGGTCTGAAAAACCTTCACTCAGTCAGAGTGGCACCTTGGTTCCATGTGGTTCTGTCCTGTCACCATGGAATCCTTGCTTCCTGCGTGTCACAATGGATCCTTGGCTCCTTGCATCCTTACCTCTGGGTTCAATCACCTTCCATCATCTCACTATAATCTCCTTGGTTTGAAAAAGCTCCGCTGTGTCACAAGTGTGCTCCTTGGTTCCATCTGTTGCTTCAGTCATCTTCCATCATGTCACAATGGTCTCCTTGGTCGGAAAAAGATCCACTGTGTCAAAGTGACCCCTTGGTTCCATGCGGTTCTGTCGTGTCACAATGGAATCCTTGGTCTGAAAAAGACCCACGGTGTCAAAGTGACCCCGTGGTTCCACGCGATTGTCTCGTGTCACAAGGGAATACTTGTTTCCTTTGTGTCACAATGGCTCCTTGGCTCCATGTGGCCTTACCTCTGAGCTCAATCATCTTGCATCGTGTCACAATGGCCGCCTTGCTCTTAAAAAACTCCACTGTGTCACAGTGGCCCCTTGGTTCCATGTGGTTCTGTCGTGTCGCCATGGAATCCTTGCTTCCTGTGTGTCACAATGGATCCTTGGCTCCTTGCCTCCTTACCTCTGGGTTCAATCACCTTCCATCATCTCACTATAATCTCCTTGGTTTGAAAAAGCTCCACTGTGTCACAAGTGTGCTCCTTGGTTCCATCTGTTGCTTCAGTCATCTTCCATCATGTCACAATGGTCTCCTTGGTCGGAAAAAGATCCACTGTGTCAAAGTGACCCCTTGGTTCCATGCGGTTCTGTCGTGTCACAATGGAATCCTTGGCCTGAAAAAGATCCACGGTGTCAAAGTGACCCCGTGGTTCCACGCAATTGTCTCGTGTCACAAGGGAATACTTGTTTCCTTTGTGTCACAATGGCTCCTTGGCTCCATGTGGCCTTACCTCTGAGCTCAATCATCTTGCATCGTGTCACAATGGCCGCCTTGCTCTTAAAAAACTCCACTGTGTCACAGTGGCCCCTTGGTTCCATGTGGTTCTGTCGTGTCGCCATGGAATCCTTGCTTCCTGCGTGTCACAATGGATCCTTGGCTCCATCTGTTGGTTCAATCATCTTTGATCATATCACAGTAGTCGCCTAGGTCTGAAAAAGATCCACTGTGTCACAGTGGCTCCATGGCTCCATCTGTTGGTTCCATCATCTCCGGCAATTTCACAATGGTCGCCTAGGTCTGAAAAAGATCTACTGTGTCATTGTGGCCCCTAGGTTCCATGTGGTTCTCTTACGCCACAATGGAATCCTTGCTATCTTCGTGTCAAAATGGATCCTTGGCTCCATGTGTCCTTACCTGTTGGTTCAATCATCTTCCATCATGTCACAATGGTCTCCTTGGTCTGAAAAACCTTCACTCAGTCAGAGTGGCACCTTGGTTCCATGTGGCCTTTCCCAGGGGGTCAATTATCTGCCATCATCTCACAATGGTGTCCTTGGTCTGAAAAAGCTCCCCTGTGTCTCAGTGGCCCATTGGTTCCATGTTGTTGTGTCGTGTCACAATGGAATACTTGCTTCCTTCCTGTCACAATGGATCCATGGCTCCATGTGGCTTTACCTCTGGGTTCAATCACCTTCCATCATCTCACAATTATCTCCTCGGTTTGAAAAAGCGCAACTGTGTCACAGTGGCTCCATGGCTCCATCTGTTGGTTCAATCATCTTCCATCATGTCACAATGGTTGCCTAGGTCTGAAAAAGATCCACTGTGTCATTGTGGCCCCTAGGTTCCATGTGGTTCTGTTACGCCACAATGGAACCCTTGCTATCTTCATGTCACAATGGCTCCTTGGCTCCATGTGTCCTTACCTGTTGGTTCAATCATCTTCCATCATGTCACAACGGTCTCCTTGGTCTGGAAAAGATCCACTGTGTCAAAGTGACCCCTTGGTTCCATGCGATTCTGTCGTGTCACAATGGAATCCTTGGTCTATAAAAGATCCACGGTGTCAAAGTGACCCCGTGGTTCCACGCGATTGTCTCGTGTCACAAGGGAATACTTGTTTCCTTTGTGTCACAATGGCTCCTTGGCTCCATGTGGCCTTACCTGTTGGTTCAATCATCCTCCATCATGTCACAATGGTCTCCTTGGTCTGAAAAACCTTCACTCAGTCAGAGTGGCACCTTGGTTCCATGTGGTTCTGTCCTGTCACCATGGAATCCTTGCTTCCTACGTGTCACAATGGATCCTTGGCTCCTTGCCTCCTTACCTCTGGGTTCAATCACCTTCCATCATCTCACTATAATCTCCTTGGTTTGAAAAAGCTCCACTGTGTCACAAGTGTGCTCCTTGGTTCCATCTGTTGCTTCAGTCATCTTCCATCATGTCACAATGGTCTCCTTGGTCGGAAAAAGATCCACTGTGTCAAAGTGACCCCTTGGTTCCATGCGGTTCTGTCGTGTCACAATGGAATCCTTGGCCTGAAAAAGATCCACGGTGTCAAAGTGACCCCGTGGTTCCACGCGATTGTCTCGTGTCACAAGGGAATACTTGTTTCCTTTGTGTCACAATGGCTCCTTGGCTCCATGTGGCCTTACCTCTGAGCTCAATCATCTTGCATCGTGTCACAATGGCCGCCTTGCTCTTAAAAAACTCCACTGTGTCACAGTGGCCCCCTGGTTCCATGTGGTTCTGTTGTGTCGCCATGGAATCCTTGCTTCCTGCGTGTCACAATGGATCCTTGGCTCCATCTGTTGGTTCAATCATCTTTGATCATATCACAGTAGTCGCCTAGGTCTGAAAAAGATCTACTGTGTCATTGTGGCCCCTAGGTTCCATGTGGTTCTCTTACGCCACAATGGAATCCTTGCTATCTTCGTGTCAAAATGGATCCTTGGCTCCATGTGTCCTTACCTGTTGGTTCAATCATCTTCCATCATGTCACAATGGTCTCCTTGGTCTGAAAAACCTTCACTCAGTCAGAGTGGCACCTTGGTTCCATGTGGCCTTTCCCAGGGGGTCAATTATCTGCCATCATCTCACAATGGTCTCCTTGGTCTGAAAAAGCTCCCATGTGTCTCAGTGGCCCAGTGGTTCCATGTTGTTGTGTCGTGTCACAATGGAATACTTGCTTCTTTTCTATCGCAATGGCTCCTTGTCTCCATGTGGCCTGACCTCTGAGTTCAGTCATCTTCCATCATGTCAAAACGGTCTCCTTGGTTTGGAAAAGCTTCACTCAGTCACAGTGGCACCTTGGTCGCATGTGGCCTTTCCCAGTGGGTCAATCATCTTCCATCATGTCACAATTATCTCCTTGTTTTGAAAAAGCTCCTCTGTGTCACAGTGGCTCCTTGGCCCCATGTGTCCTTACCTGTCAATTCAATCATCTTCCAGCATGTCACAATGGCCACCTTGCTCTTAAAAAACTCCAATGTGTCACAGTGGCCCCTTGGTTCCTTGTGGTTTTGTTACGCCACAATGGAATCCTTGCTTTCTTCGTGTCACAATGCTTCCTTGGCTCCATGTGTCCTTCTGTGTTGGTTCAATCACCTTCCTTCATGTCACAAGGGTCTCCTTGGACTGAGAAATCTCCATTGTGTCTCAGTGCTCCTTGGTTCCATGTGGTTCTGTTATGTCTCAATGGATTCCTTGCTTTCTTTGTGTCACAATGGCTCCTTATCTGCACGTGTCCTTTCCCATTGGTTCAATCATCTTCCATCATGTCACAATGGGTTCCTTGGTTTACCACCGCAGCCCCTTGGTTCCATGCAGTTCTGTTGTTCCACATTGGAATCCTTGGTTTCTTGGAGTCAACACGGGTCCTTGTCTCCATAAGGCCTTACTTGTGCGTTCGATCATCTTCCATCATGTCACAATTGTCTCCTTGTCTTGAAAAAGCTCCACTGTGTCACCGTGGCTCCTTGGCTCCATGTGTCATTACCTGTTGGTTCAATCATCGTCCTTTTTCTCGCAATTATCTCCTTGGTTTGAAAAAGCTCCACCGTGTCACAATGACCCCTTGGTTCCATGTGGTTCCCTTACGCCACAATGGAATCCTTGCTTCCTGCGTGTCACAATGGATCCATGGCTCCATGTGTCCTTACCTCTGGGTTCAATCACCTTCCATCATCTCACTATAATCTCCTTGGTTTGAAAAAGCTCCACTGTGTCACAATTGCTCCTTGGCCCCATCTGTTGGTTCAATCATCTTCCATCATGTCACAATGGTTGCCTAGGTCTGAAAAAGATCCACTGTGTCATTGTGGCCCCTAGGTTCCATGTGGTTCTGTTACGCCACAATGGAACCCTTGCTATCTTCATGTCACAATGGCTCCTTGGCTCCATGTGTCCTTACCTGTTGGTTCAATAATCTTGCATCATGTCACAATGGTCTCCTTGGTCTGGAAAAGATCCCCTGTGTCTCAGTGGCCCATTGGTTCCATGTTGTTGTGTCGTGTCACAATGGAATACTTGCTTCCTTCCTGTCACAATGGATCCATGGCTCCATGTGGCTTTACCTCTGGGTTCAATCACCTTCCATCATCTCACAATTATCTCCTCGGTTTGAAAAAGCGCAACTGTGTCACAGTGGCTCCATGGCTCCATCTGTTGGTTCAATCATCTTCCATCATGTCACAATGGTTGCCTAGGTCTGAAAAAGATCCACTGTGTCATTGTGGCCCCTAGGTTCCATGTGGTTCTGTTACGCCACAATGGAACCCTTGCTACCTTCATGTCACAATGGCTCCTTGGCTCCATGTGTCCTTACCTGTTGGTTCAATCATCTTCCATCATGTCACAACGGTCTCCTTGGTCTGGAAAAGATCCACTGTGTCAAAGTGACCCCTTGGTTCCATGCGATTCTGTCGTGTCACAATGGAATCCTTGGTCTATAAAAGATCCACGGTGTCAAAGTGACCCCGTGGTTCCACGCGATTGTCTCGTGTCACAAGGGAATACTTGTTTCCTTTGTGTCACAATGGCTCCTTGGCTCCATGTGGCCTTACCTGTTGGTTCAATCATCCTCCATCATGTCACAATGGTCTCCTTGGTCTGAAAAACCTTCACTCAGTCAGAGTGGCACCTTGGTTCCATGTGGTTCTGTCCTGTCACCATGGAATCCTTGCTTCCTGCGTGTCACAATGGATCCTTGGCTCCTTGCATCCTTACCTCTGGGTTCAATCACCTTCCATCATCTCACTATAATCTCCTTGGTTTGAAAAAGCTCCGCTGTGTCACAAGTGTGCTCCTTGGTTCCATCTGTTGCTTCAGTCATCTTCCATCATGTCACAATGGTCTCCTTGGTCGGAAAAAGATCCACTGTGTCAAAGTGACCCCTTGGTTCCATGCGGTTCTGTCGTGTCACAATGGAATCCTTGGTCTGAAAAAGACCCACGGTGTCAAAGTGACCCCGTGGTTCCACGCGATTGTCTCGTGTCACAAGGGAATACTTGTTTCCTTTGTGTCACAATGGCTCCTTGGCTCCATGTGGCCTTACCTCTGAGCTCAATCATCTTGCATCGTGTCACAATGGCCGCCTTGCTCTTAAAAAACTCCACTGTGTCACAGTGGCCCCTTGGTTCCATGCGGTTCTGTCGTGTCACCATGGAATCCTTGCTTCCTGCGTGTCACAATGGATCCTTGGCTCCTTGCCTCCTTACCTCTGGGTTCAATCACCTTCCATCATCTCACAATTATCTCCTCGGTTTGAAAAAGCGCAACTGTGTCACAGTGGCTCCATGGCTCCATCTGTTGGTTCAATCATCTTCCATCATGTCACAATGGTTGCCTAGGTCTGAAAAAGATCCACTGTGTCATTGTGGCTCCTAGGTTCCATGTGGTTCTGTTACGCCACAATGGAACCCTCGCTATCTTCATGTCACAATGGCTCCTTGGCTCCATGTGTCCTTACCTGTTGGTTCCATCATCTTCCATCATGTCACAACGGTCTCCGTGGTCTGGAAAAGATCCACTGTGTCAAAGTGACCCCTTGGTTCCATGCGATTCTGTCGTGTCACAAAGGAATCCTTGGTCTATAAAAGATCCACGGTGTCAAAGTGACCCCGTGGTTCCACGCGATTGTCTCGTGTCACAAGGGAATACTTGTTTCCTTTGTGTCACAATGGCTCCTTGGCTCCATGTGGCCTGACCTATCAATTCAATCATCTTGCATCGTGTCACAATGGCCGCCTTGCTTTTAAAAATCTGTACTCTGTCACAGTGGCCCCTTGGTTCCATGCGGTTCTGTCCTGTCACCATGGAATCCTTGCTTCCTGCGTGTCACAATGGATCCTTGGCTCCTTGCATCCTTACCTCTGGGTTCAATCACCTTCCATCATCTCACTATAATCTCCTTGGTTTGAAAAAGCTCTACTGTGTCACAAGTGTGCTCCTTGGTTCCATCTGTTGCTTCAGTCATCTTCCATCATGTCACAATGGTCTCCTTGGTCGGAAAAAGAGCCACTGTGTCAAAGTGACCCCTTGGTTCCATGCGGTTCTGTCGTGTCACAATGGAATCCTTGGCCTGAAAAAGATCCACGGTGTCAAAGTGACCCCGTGGTTCCACGCGATTGTCTCGTGTCACAAGGGAATACTTGTTTCCTTTGTGTCACAATGGCTCCTTGGCTCCATGTGGCCTTACCTCTGAGCTCAATCATCTTGCATCGTGTCACAATGGCCGCCTTGCTCTTAAAAAACTCCACTGTGTCACAGTGGCCCCTTGGTTCCATGTGGTTCTGTCGTGTCGCCATGGAATCCTTGCTTCCTGCGTGTCACAATGGATCCTTGGCTCCTTGCCTCCTTACCTCTGGCTTCAATCACCTTCCATCATCTCACTATAATCTCCTTGGTTTGAAAAAGCTCCACTGTGTCACAAGTGTGCTCCTTGGTTCCATCTGTTGCTTCAGTCATCTTCCATCATGTCACAATGGTCTCCTTGGTCGGAAAAAGATCCACTGTGTCAAAGTGACCCCTTGGTTCCATGCGGTTCTGTCGTGTCACAATGGAATCCTTGGCCTGAAAAAGATCCACGGTGTCAAAGTGACCCCGTGGTTCCACGCAATTGTCTCGTGTCACAAGGGAATACTTGTTTCCTTTGTGTCACAATGGCTCCTTGGCTCCATGTGGCCTTACCTCTGAGCTCAATCATCTTGCATCGTGTCACAATGGCCGCCTTGCTCTTAAAAAACTCCACTGTGTCACAGTGGCCCCTTGGTTCCATGTGGTTCTGTCGTGTCGCCATGGAATCCTTGCTTCCTGCGTGTCACAATGGATCCTTGGCTCCATCTGTTGGTTCAATCATCTTTGATCATATCACAGTAGTCGCCTAGGTCTGAAAAAGATCCACTGTGTCACAGTGGCTCCATGGCTCCATCTGTTGGTTCCATCATCTCCGGCAATTTCACAATGGTCGCCTAGGTCTGAAAAAGATCTACTGTGTCATTGTGGCCCCTAGGTTCCATGTGGTTCTGTTACGCCACAATGGAATCCTTGCTATCTTCATGTCAAAATGGATCCTTGGCTCCATGTGTCCTTACCTGTTGGTTCAATCATCTTCCATCATGTCACAATGGTCTCCTTGGTCTGAAAAACCTTCACTCAGTCACAGTGGCACCTTGGTTCCATGTGGCCTTTCCCAGGGGGTCAATTATCTGCCATCATCTCACAATGGTGTCCTTGGTCTGAAAAAGCTCCCCTGTGTCTCAGTGGCCCATTGGTTCCATGTTGTTGTGTCGTGTCACAATGGAATACTTGCTTCCTTCCTGTCACAATGGATCCATGGCTCCATGTGGCTTTACCTCTGGGTTCAATCACCTTCCATCATCTCACAATTATCTCCTCGGTTTGAAAAAGCGCAACTGTGTCACAGTGGCTCCATGGCTCCATCTGTTGGTTCAATCATCTTCCATCATGTCACAATGGTTGCCTAGGTCTGAAAAAGATCCACTGTGTCATTGTGGCCCCTAGGTTCCATGTGGTTCTGTTACGCCACAATGGAACCCTTGCTACCTTCATGTCACAATGGCTCCTTGGCTCCATGTGTCCTTACCTGTTGGTTCAATCATCTTCCATCATGTCACAACGGTCTCCTTGGTCTGGAAAAGATCCACTGTGTCAAAGTGACCCCTTGGTTCCATGCGATTCTGTCGTGTCACAATGGAATCCTTGGTCTATAAAAGATCCACGGTGTCAAAGTGACCCCGTGGTTCCACGCGATTGTCTCGTGTCACAAGGGAATACTTGTTTCCTTTGTGTCACAATGGCTCCTTGGCTCCATGTGGCCTTACCTGTTGGTTCAATCATCTTCCATCATGTCACAATGGTCTCCTTGGTCTGAAAAAGATCAACTGTGTCAAAGTGGCCCCTTGGTTCCTTGCGATTGTCTCGTGTCACAAGGGAATACCTGTTTCCTTTGTGTCACAGTGGCACCTTGGTTCCATGTGGCCTTTCCCAGGGGGTCAATTATCTGCCATCATCTCACAATGGTCTCCTTGGTCTGAAAAAGCTCCCACATGTCTCAGTGGCCCAGTGGTTCCATGTTGTTGTGTCGTGTCACAATGGAATACTTGCTTCTTTTCTATCGCAATGGCTCCTTGTCTCCATGTGGCCTTACCTCTGAGTTCAGTCATCTTCCATCATGTCAAAACGGTCTCCTTGGTTTGGAAAAGCTTCACTCAGTCACAGTGGCACCTTGGTCGCATGTGGCCTTTCCCAGTGGGTCAATCATCTTCCATCATGTCACAATTATCTCCTTGTTTTGAAAAAGCTCCTCTGTGTCACAGTGGCTCCTTGGCCCCATGTGTCCTTACCTGTCAATTCAATCATCTTCCAGCATGTCACAATGGCCACCTTGCTCTTAAAAAACTCCAATGTGTCACAGTGGCCCCTTGGTTCCTTGTGGTTTTGTTACGCCACAATGGAATCCTTGCTTTCTTCGTGTCACAATGGTTCCTTGGCTCCATGTGTCCTTCTGTGTTGGTTCAATCACCTTCCTTCATGTCACAAGGGTCTCCTTGGACTGAGAAATCTCCATGGTGTCTCAGTGCTCCTTGGTTCCATGTGGTTCTGTTATGTCTCAATGGATTCCTTGCTTTCTTTGTGTCACAATGGCTCCTTATCTGCACGTGTCCTTTCCCATTGGTTCAATCATCTTCCATCATGTCACAATGGCTTCCTTGGTTTACCACCGCAGCCCCTTGGTTCCATGCAGTTCTGTTGTTCCACATTGGAATCCTTGGTTTCTTGGAGTCAACACGGGTCCTTGTCTCCATAAGGCCTTACTTGTGCGTTCAATCATCTTCCATCATGTCACAATTGTCTCCTTGTCTTGAAAAAGCTCCACTGTGTCACCGTGGCTCCTTGGCTCCATGTGTCATTACCTGTTGGTTCAATCATCGTCCTTTTTCTCGCAATTATCTCGTTGGTTTGAAAAAGCTCCACCGTGTCACAATGACCCCTTGGTTCCATGTGGTTCCCTTACGCCACAATGGAATCCTTGCTTCCTGCGTGTCACAATGGATCCATGGCTCCATGTGTCCTTACCTCTGGGTTCGATCACCTTCCATCATCTCACAATTATCTCCTTGGTTTGAAAAAGCTCCACTGTGTCACAATTGCTCCTTGGCCCCATCTGTTGGTTCAATCATCTTCCATCATGTCACAATGGTTGCCTAGGTCTGAAAAAGATCCACTGTGTCATTGTGGCCCCTAGGTTCCATGTGGTTCTGTTACGCCACAATGGAACCCTTGCTATCTTCATGTCACAATAGCTCCTTGGCTCCATGTGTCCTTACCTGTTGGTTCAATAATCTTGCATCATGTCACAATGGTCTCCTTGGTCTGGAAAAGATCCCCTGTGTCTCAGTGGCCCATTGGTTCCATGTTGTTGTGTCGTGTCACAATGGAATACTTGCTTCCTTCCTGTCACAATGGATCCATGGCTCCATGTGGCTTTACCTCTGGGTTCAATCACCTTCCATCATCTCACAATTATCTCCTCGGTTTGAAAAAGCGCAACTGTGTCACAGTGGCTCCATGGCTCCATCTGTTGGTTCAATCATCTTCCATCATGTCACAATGGTTGCCTAGGTCTGAAAAAGATCCACTGTGTCATTGTGGCCCCTAGGTTCCATGTGGTTCTGTTACGCCACAATGGAACCCTTGCTACCTTCATGTCACAATGGCTCCTTGGCTCCATGTGTCCTTACCTGTTGGTTCAATCATCTTCCATCATGTCACAACGGTCTCCTTGGTCTGGAAAAGATCCACTGTGTCAAAGTGACCCCTTGGTTCCATGCGATTCTGTCGTGTCACAATGGAATCCTTGGTCTATAAAAGATCCACGGTGTCAAAGTGACCCCGTGGTTCCACGCGATTGTCTCGTGTCACAAGGGAATACTTGTTTCCTTTGTGTCACAATGGCTCCTTGGCTCCATGTGGCCTTACCTATCAATTCAATCATCTTGCATCGTGTCGCAATGGCCGCCTTGCTTTTAAAAATCTGTACTCTGTCACAGTGGCCCCGTGGTTCCATGCGGTTCTGTCCTGTCACCATGGAATCCTTGCTTCCTGCGTGTCACAATGGATCCTTGGCTCCTTGCCTCCTTACCTCTGGGTTCAATCACCTTCCATCATCTCACTATAATCTCCTTGGTTTGAAAAAGCTCCACTGTGTCACAAGTGTGCTCCTTGGTTCCATCTGTTGCTTCAGTCATCTTCCATCATGTCACAATGGTCTCCTTGGTCGGAAAAAGATCCACTGTGTCAAAGTGACCCCTTGGTTCCATGCGGTTCTGTCGTGTCACAATGGAATCCTTGGCCTGAAAAAGATCCACGGTGTCAAAGTGACCCCGTGGTTCCACGCGATTGTCTCGTGTCACAAGGGAATACTTGTTTCCTTTGTGTCACAATGGCTCCTTGGCTCCATGTGGCCTTACCTCTGAGCTCAATCATCTTGCATCGTGTCACAATGGCCGCCTTGCTCTTAAAAAACTCCACTGTGTCACAGTGGCCCCTTGGTTCCATGTGGTTCTGTCGTGTCGCCATGGAATCCTTGCTTCCTGTGTGTCACAATGGATCCTTGGCTCCTTGCCTCCTTACCTCTGGGTTCAATCACCTTCCATCATCTCACTATAATCTCCTTGGTTTGAAAAAGCTCCACTGTGTCACAAGTGTGCTCCTTGGTTCCATCTGTTGCTTCAGTCATCTTCCATCATGTCACAATGGTCTCCTTGGTCGGAAAAAGATCCACTGTGTCAAAGTGACCCCTTGGTTCCATGCGGTTCTGTCGTGTCACAATGGAATCCTTGGCCTGAAAAAGATCCACGGTGTCAAAGTGACCCCGTGGTTCCACGCAATTGTCTCGTGTCACAAGGGAATACTTGTTTCCTTTGTGTCACAATGGCTCCTTGGCTCCATGTGGCCTTACCTCTGAGCTCAATCATCTTGCATCGTGTCACAATGGCCGCCTTGCTCTTAAAAAACTCCACTGTGTCACAGTGGCCCCTTGGTTCCATGTGGTTCTGTCGTGTCGCCATGGAATCCTTGCTTCCTGCGTGTCACAATGGATCCTTGGCTCCATCTGTTGGTTCAATCATCTTTGATCATATCACAGTAGTCGCCTAGGTCTGAAAAAGATCCACTGTGTCACAGTGGCTCCATGGCTCCATCTGTTGGTTCCATCATCTCCGGCAATTTCACAATGGTCGCCTAGGTCTGAAAAAGATCTACTGTGTCATTGTGGCCCCTAGGTTCCATGTGGTTCTCTTACGCCACAATGGAATCCTTGCTATCTTCGTGTCAAAATGGATCCTTGGCTCCATGTGTCCTTACCTGTTGGTTCAATCATCTTCCATCATGTCACAATGGTCTCCTTGGTCTGAAAAACCTTCACTCAGTCAGAGTGGCACCTTGGTTCCATGTGGCCTTTCCCAGGGGGTCAATTATCTGCCATCATCTCACAATGGTGTCCTTGGTCTGAAAAAGCTCCCCTGTGTCTCAGTGGCCCATTGGTTCCATGTTGTTGTGTCGTGTCACAATGGAATACTTGCTTCCTTCCTGTCACAATGGATCCATGGCTCCATGTGGCTTTACCTCTGGGTTCAATCACCTTCCATCATCTCACAATTATCTCCTCGGTTTGAAAAAGCGCAACTGTGTCACAGTGGCTCCATGGCTCCATCTGTTGGTTCAATCATCTTCCATCATGTCACAATGGTTGCCTAGGTCTGAAAAAGATCCACTGTGTCATTGTGGCCCCTAGGTTCCATGTGGTTCTGTTACGCCACAATGGATCCCTTGCTATCTTCATGTCACAATGGCTCCTTGGCTCCATGTGTCCTTACCTGTTGGTTCAATCATCTTCCATCATGTCACAACGGTCTCCTTGGTCTGGAAAAGATCCACTGTGTCAAAGTGACCCCTTGGTTCCATGCGATTCTGTCGTGTCACAATGGAATCCTTGGTCTATAAAAGATCCACGGTGTCAAAGTGACCCCGTGGTTCCACGCGATTGTCTCGTGTCACAAGGGAATACTTGTTTCCTTTGTGTCACAATGGCTCCTTGGCTCCATGTGGCCTTACCTGTTGGTTCAATCATCCTCCATCATGTCACAATGGCCTCCTTGGTCTGAAAAACCTTCACTCAGTCAGAGTGGCACCTTGGTTCCATGTGGTTCTGTCCTGTCACCATGGAATCCTTGCTTCCTGCGTGTCACAATGGATCCTTGGCTCCTTGCCTCCTTACCTCTGGGTTCAATCACCTTCCATCATCTCACTATAATCTCCTTGGTTTGAAAAAGCTCCACTGTGTCACAAGTGTGCTCCTTGGTTCCATCTGTTGCTTCAGTCATCTTCCATCATGTCACAATGGTCTCCTTGGTCGGAAAAAGATCCACTGTGTCAAAGTGACCCCTTGGTTCCATGCGGTTCTGTCGTGTCACAATGGAATCCTTGGCCTGAAAAAGATCCACGGTGTCAAAGTGACCCCGTGGTTCCACGCGATTGTCTCGTGTCACAAGGGAATACTTGTTTCCTTTGTGTCACAATGGCTCCTTGGCTCCATGTGGCCTTACCTCTGAGCTCAATCATCTTGCATCGTGTCACAATGGCCGCCTTGCTCTTAAAAAACTCCACTGTGTCACAGTGGCCCCCTGGTTCCATGTGGTTCTGTTGTGTCGCCATGGAATCCTTGCTTCCTGCGTGTCACAATGGATCCTTGGCTCCATCTGTTGGTTCAATCATCTTTGATCATATCACAGTAGTCGCCTAGGTCTGAAAAAGATCCACTGTGTCATTGTGGCCCCTAGGTTCCATGTGGTTCTCTTACGCCACAATGGAATCCTTGCTATCTTCGTGTCAAAATGGATCCTTGGCTCCATGTGTCCTTACCTGTTGGTTCAATCATCTTCCATCATGTCACAATGGTCTCCTTGGTCTGAAAAACCTTCACTCAGTCAGAGTGGCACCTTGGTTCCATGTGGCCTTTCCCAGGGGGTCAATTATCTGCCATCATCTCACAATGGTCTCCTTGGTCTGAAAAAGCTCCCATGTGTCTCAGTGGCCCAGTGGTTCCATGTTGTTGTGTCGTGTCACAATGGAATACTTGCTTCTTTTCTATCGCAATGGCTCCTTGTCTCCATGTGGCCTGACCTCTGAGTTCAGTCATCTTCCATCATGTCAAAACGGTCTCCTTGGTTTGGAAAAGCTTCACTCAGTCACAGTGGCACCTTGGTCGCATGTGGCCTTTCCCAGTGGGTCAATCATCTTCCATCATGTCACAATTATCTCCTTGTTTTGAAAAAGCTCCTCTGTGTCACAGTGGCTCCTTGGCCCCATGTGTCCTTACCTGTCAATTCAATCATCTTCCAGCATGTCACAATGGCCACCTTGCTCTTAAAAAACTCCAATGTGTCACAGTGGCCCCTTGGTTCCTTGTGGTTTTGTTACGCCACAATGGAATCCTTGCTTTCTTCGTGTCACAATGGTTCCTTGGCTCCATGTGTCCTTCTGTGTTGGTTCAATCACCTTCCTTCATGTCACAAGGGTCTCCTTGGACTGAGAAATCTCCATTGTGTCTCAGTGCTCCTTGGTTCCATGTGGTTCTGTTATGTCTCAATGGATTCCTTGCTTTCTTTGTGTCACAATGGCTCCTTATCTGCACGTGTCCTTTCCCATTGGTTCAATCATCTTCCATCATGTCACAATGGGTTCCTTGGTTTACCACCGCAGCCCCTTGGTTCCATGCAGTTCTGTTGTTCCACATTGGAATCCTTGGTATCTTCGAGTCAACACGGGTCCTTGTCTCCATAAGGCCTTACTTGTGCGTTCAATCATCTTCCATCATGTCACAATTGTCTCCTTGTCTTGAAAAAGCTCCACTGTGTCACCGTGGCTCCTTGGCTCCATGTGTCATTACCTGTTGGTTCAATCATCGTCCTTTTTCTCGCAATTATCTCCTTGGTTTGAAAAAGCTCCACCGTGTCACAATGACCCCTTGGTTCCATGTGGTTCCCTTACGCCACAATGGAATCCTTGCTTCCTGCGTGTCACAATGGATCCATGGCTCCATGTGTCCTTACCTCTGGGTTCAATCACCTTCCATCATCTCACTATAATCTCCTTGGTTTGAAAAAGCTCCACTGTGTCACAATTGCTCCTTGGCCCCATCTGTTGGTTCAATCATCTTCCATCATGTCACAATGGTTGCCTAGGTCTGAAAAAGATCCACTGTGTCATTGTGGCCCCTAGGTTCCATGTGGTTCTGTTACGCCACAATGGAACCCTTGCTATCTTCATGTCACAATGGCTCCTTGGCTCCATGTGTCCTTACCTGTTGGTTCAATAATCTTGCATCATGTCACAATGGTCTCCTTGGTCTGGAAAAGATCCCCTGTGTCTCAGTGGCCCATTGGTTCCATGTTGTTGTGTCGTGTCACAATGGAATACTTGCTTCCTTCCTGTCACAATGGATCCATGGCTCCATGTGGCTTTACCTCTGGGTTCAATCACCTTCCATCATCTCACAATTATCTCCTCGGTTTGAAAAAGCGCAACTGTGTCACAGTGGCTCCATGGCTCCATCTGTTGGTTCAATCATCTTCCATCATGTCACAATGGTTGCCTAGGTCTGAAAAAGATCCACTGTGTCATTGTGGCCCCTAGGTTCCATGTGGTTCTGTTACGCCACAATGGAACCCTTGCTATCTTCATGTCACAATGGCTCCTTGGCTCCATGTGTCCTTACCTGTTGGTTCAATCATCTTCCATCATGTCACAACGGTCTCCTTGGTCTGGAAAAGATCCACTGTGTCAAAGTGACCCCTTGGTTCCATGCGATTCTGTCGTGTCACAATGGAATCCTTGGTCTATAAAAGATCCACGGTGTCAAAGTGACCCCGTGGTTCCACGCGATTGTCTCGTGTCACAAGGGAATACTTGTTTCCTTTGTGTCACAATGGCTCCTTGGCTCCATGTGGCCTTACCTGTTGGTTCAATCATCCTCCATCATGTCACAATGGTCTCCTTGGTCTGAAAAACCTTCACTCAGTCAGAGTGGCACCTTGGTTCCATGCGGTTCTGTCCTGTCACCATGGAATCCTTGCTTCCTGCGTGTCACAATGGATCCTTGGCTCCTTGCCTCCTTACCTCTGGGTTCAATCACCTTCCATCATCTCACTATAATCTCCTTGGTTTGAAAAAGCTCCACTGTGTCACAAGTGTGCTCCTTGGTTCCATCTGTTGCTTCAGTCATCTTCCATCATGTCACAATGGTCTCCTTGGTCGGAAAAAGATCCACTGTGTCAAAGTGACCCCTTGGTTCCTTGCGGTTCTGTCGTGTCACAATGGAATCCTTGGCCTGAAAAAGATCCACGGTGTCAAAGTGACCCCGTGGTTCCACGCGATTGTCTCGTGTCACAAGGGAATACTTGTTTCCTTTGTGTCACAATGGCTCCTTGGCTCCATGTGGCCTTACCTCTGAGCTCAATCATCTTGCATCGTGTCACAATGGCCGCCTTGCTCTTAAAAAACTCCACTGTGTCACAGTGGCCCCTTGGTTCCATGCGGTTCTGTCCTGTCACCATGGAATCCTTGCTTCCTGCGTGTCACAATGGATCCTTGGCTCCTTGCCTCCTTACCTCTGGGTTCAATCACCTTCCATCATCTCACAATTATCTCCTCGGTTTGAAAAAGCGCAACTGTGTCACAGTGGCTCCATGGCTCCATCTGTTGGTTCAATCATCTTCCATCATGTCACAATGGTTGCCTAGGTCTGAAAAAGATCCACTGTGTCATTGTGGCCCCTAGGTTCCATGTGGTTCTGTTACGCCACAATGGAACCCTCGCTATCTTCATGTCACAATGGCTCCTTGGCTCCATGTGTCCTTACCTGTTGGTTCCATCATCTTCCATCATGTCACAACGGTCTCCTTGGTCTGGAAAAGATCCACTGTGTCAAAGTGACCCCTTGGTTCCATGCGATTCTGTCGTGTCACAATGGAATCCTTGGTCTATAAAAGATCCACGGTGTCAAAGTGACCCCGTGGTTCCACGCGATTGTCTCGTGTCACAAGGGAATACTTGTTTCCTTTGTGTCACAATGGCTCCTTGGCTCCATGTGGCCTGACCTATCAATTCAATCATCTTGCATCGTGTCACAATGGCCGCCTTGCTTTTAAAAATCTGTACTCTGTCACAGTGGCCCCTTGGTTCCATGCGGTTCTGTCGTGTCACCATGGAATCCTTGCTTCCTGCGTGTCACAATGGATCCTTGGCTCCTTGCATCCTTACCTCTGGGTTCAATCACCTTCCATCATCTCACTATAATCTCCTTGGTTTGAAAAAGCTCCACTGTGTCACAAGTGTGCTCCTTGGTTCCATCTGTTGCTTCAGTCATCTTCCATCATGTCACAATGGTCTCCTTGGTCGGAAAAAGATCCACTGTGTCAAAGTGACCCCTTGGTTCCATGCGGTTCTGTCGTGTCACAATGGAATCCTTGGCCTGAAAAAGATCCACGGTGTCAAAGTGACCCCGTGGTTCCACGCGATTGTCTCGTGTCACAAGGGAATACTTGTTTCCTTTGTGTCACAATGGCTCCTTGGCTCCATGTGGCCTTACCTCTGAGCTCAATCATCTTGCATCGTGTCACAATGGCCGCCTTGCTCTTAAAAAACTCCACTGTGTCACAGTGGCCCCTTGGTTCCATGTGGTTCTGTCGTGTGGCCATGGAATCCTTGCTTCCTGCGTGTCACAATGGATCCTTGGCTCCTTGCCTCCTTACCTCTGGGTTCAATCACCTTCCATCATCTCACTATAATCTCCTTGGTTTGAAAAAGCTCCACTGTGTCACAAGTGTGCTCCTTGGTTCCATCTGTTGCTTCAGTCATCTTCCATCATGTCACAATGGTCTCCTTGGTCGGAAAAAGATCCACTGTGTCAAAGTGACCCCTTAGTTCCATGCGGTTCTGTCGTGTCACAATGGAATCCTTGGCCTGAAAAAGATCCACGGTGTCAAAGTGACCCCGTGGTTCCACGCGATTGTCTCGTGTCACAAGGGAATACTTGTTTCCTTTGTGTCACAATGGCTCCTTGGCTCCATGTAGCCTTACCTCTGAGCTCAATCATCTTGCATCGTGTCACAATGGCCGCCTTGCTCTTAAAAAACTCCACTGTGTCACAGTGGCCCCTTGGTTCCATGTGGTTCTGTCGTGTCGCCATGGAATCCTTGCTTCCTGCGTGTCACAATGGATCCTTGGCTCCATCTGTTGGTTCAATCATCTTTGATCATATCACAGTAGTCGCCTAGGTCTGAAAAAGATCCACTGTGTCACAGTGGCTCCATGGCTCCATCTGTTGGTTCCATCATCTCCGGCAATTTCACAATGGTCGCCTAGGTCTGAAAAAGATCTACTGTGTCATTGTGGCCCCTAGGTTCCATGTGGTTCTGTTACGCCACAATGGAATCCTTGCTATCTTCGTGTCAAAATGGCTCCTTGGCTCCATGTGTCCTTACCTGTTGGTTCAATCATCTTCCATCATGTCACAATGGTCTCCTTGGTCTGAAAAACCTTCACTCAGTCAGAGTGGCACCTTGGTTCCATGTGGCCTTTCCCAGGGGGTCAATTATCTGCCATCATCTCACAATGGTGTCCTTGGTCTGAAAAAGCTCCCATGTGTCTCAGTGGCCGATTGGTTCCATGTTGTTGTGTCGTGTCACAATGGAATACTTGCTTCCTTCCTGTCACAATGGATCCATGGCTCCATGTGGCTTTACCTCTGGGTTCAATCACCTTCCATCATCTCACAATTATCTCCTCGGTTTGAAAAAGCGCAACTGTGTCACAGTGGCTCCATGGCTCCATCTGTTGGTTCAGTCATCTTCCATCATGTCACAATGGTTGCCTAGGTCTGAAAAAGATCCACTGTGTCATTGTGGCCCCTAGGTTCCATGTGGTTCTGTTACGCCACAATGGAACCCTTGCTATCTTCATGTCACAATGGCTCCTTGGCTCCATGTGTCCTTACCTGTTGGTTCAATCATCTTCCATCATGTCACAACGGTCTCCTTGGTCTGGAAAAGATCCACTGTGTCAAAGTGACCCCTTGGTTCCATGCGATTCTGTCGTGTCACAATGGAATCCTTGGTCTATAAAAGATCCACGGTGTCAAAGTGACCCCGTGGTTCCACGCGATTGTCTCGTGTCACAAGGGAATACTTGTTTCCTTTGTGTCACAATGGCTCCTTGGCTCCATGTGGCCTTACCTGTTGGTTCAATCATCCTCCATCATGTCACAATGGTCTCCTTGGTCTGAAAAACCTTCACTCAGTCAGAGTGGCACCTTGCTTCCATGCGGTTCTGTCCTGTCACCATGGAATCCTTGCTTCCTGCGTGTCACAATGGATCCTTGGCTCCTTGCCTCCTTACCTCTGGGTTCAATCACCTTCCATCATCTCACTATAATCTCCTTGGTTTGAAAAAGCTCCACTGTGTCACAAGTGTGCTCCTTGGTTCCATCTGTTGCTTCAGTCATCTTCCATCATGTCACAATGGTCTCCTTGGTCGGAAAAAGATCCACTGTGTCAAAGTGACCCCTTGGTTCCATGCGGTTCTGTCGTGTCACAATGGAATCCTTGGCCTGAAAAAGATCCACGGTGTCAAAGTGACCCCGTGGTTCCACGCGATTGTCTCGTGTCACAAGGGAATACTTGTTTCCTTTGTGTCACAATGGCTCCTTGGCTCCATGTGGCCTTACCTCTGAGCTCAATCATCTTGCATCGTGTCACAATGGCCGCCTTGCTCTTAAAAAACTCCACTGTGTCACAGTGGCTCCTTGGTTCCATGTGGTTCTGTTGTGTCGCCATGGAATCCTTGCTTCCTGCGTGTCACAATGGATCCTTGGCTCCATCTGTTGGTTCAATCATCTTTGATCATATCACAGTAGTCGCCTAGGTCTGAAAAAGATCTACTGTGTCATTGTGGCCCCTAGGTTCCATGTGGTTCTCTTACGCCACAATGGAATCCTTGCTATCTTCGTGTCAAAATGGATCCTTGGCTCCATGTGTCTTTACCTGTTGGTTCAATCATCTTCCATCATGTCACAATGGTCTCCTTGGTCTGAAAAACCTTCACTCAGTCAGAGTGGCACCTTGGTTCCATGTGGCCTTTCCCAGGGGGTCAATTATCTGCCATCATCTCACAATGGTCTCCTTGGTCTGAAAAAGCTCCCATGTGTCTCAGTGGCCCAGTGGTTCCATGTTGTTGTGTCGTGTCACAATGGAATACTTGCTTCTTTTCTATCGCAATGGCTCCTTGTCTCCATGTGGCCTGACCTCTGAGTTCAGTCATCTTCCATCATGTCAAAACGGTCTCCTTGGTTTGGAAAAGCTTCACTCAGTCACAGTGGCACCTTGGTCGCATGTGGCCTTTCCCAGTGGGTCAATCATCTTCCATCATGTCACAATTATCTCCTTGTTTTGAAAAAGCTCCTCTGTGTCACAGTGGCTCCTTGGCCCCATGTGTCCTTACCTGTCAATTCAATCATCTTCCAGCATGTCACAATGGCCACCTTGCTCTTAAAAAACTCCAATGTGTCACAGTGGCCCCTTGGTTCCTTGTGGTTTTGTTACGCCACAATGGAATCCTTGCTTTCTTCGTGTCACAATGGTTCCTTGGCTCCATGTGTCCTTCTGTGTTGGTTCAATCACCTTCCTTCATGTCACAAGGGTCTCCTTGGACTGAGAAATCTCCATTGTGTCTCAGTGCTCCTTGGTTCCATGTGGTTCTGTTATGTCTCAATGGATTCCTTGCTTTCTTTGTGTCACAATGGCTCCTTATCTGCACGTGTCCTTTCCCATTGGTTCAATCATCTTCCATCATGTCACAATGGGTTCCTTGGTTTACCACCGCAGCCCCTTGGTTCCATGCAGTTCTGTTGTTCCACATTGGAATCCTTGGTATCTTCGAGTCAACACGGGTCCTTGTCTCCATAAGGCCTTACTTGTGCGTTCAATCATCTTCCATCATGTCACAATTGTCTCCTTGTCTTGAAAAAGCTCCACTGTGTCACCGTGGCTCCTTGGCTCCATGTGTCATTACCTGTTGGTTCAATCATCGTCCTTTTTCTCGCAATTATCTCCTTGGTTTGAAAAAGCTCCACCGTGTCACAATGACCCCTTGGTTCCATGTGGTTCCCTTACGCCACAATGGAATCCTTGCTTCCTGCGTGTCACAATGGATCCATGGCTCCATGTGTCCTTACCTCTGGGTTCAATCACCTTCCATCATCTCACAATAATCTCCTTGGTTTGAAAAAGCTCCACTGTGTCACAATTGCTCCTTGGCCCCATCTGTTGGTTCAATCATCTTCCATCATGTCACAATGGTTGCCTAGGTCTGAAAAAGATCTACTGTGTCATTGTGGTCCCTAGGTTCCATGTGGTTCTGTTACGCCACAATGGAACCCTTGCTATCTTCATGTCACAATGGCTCCTTGGCTCCATGTGTCCTTACCTGTTGGTTCAATAATCTTGCATCATGTCACAATGGTCTCCTTGGTCTGGAAAAGATCCCCTGTGTCTCAGTGGCCCATTGGTTCCATGTTGTTGTGTCGTGTCACAATGGAATACTTGCTTCCTTCCTGTCACAATGGATCCATGGCTCCATGTGGCTTTACCTCTGGGTTCAATCACCTTCCATCATCTCACAATTATCTCCTCGGTTTGAAAAAGCGCAACTGTGTCACAGTGGCTCCATGGCTCCATCTGTTGGTTCAATCATCTTCCATCATGTCACAATGGTTGCCTAGGTCTGAAAAAGATCCACTGTGTCATTGTGGCCCCTAGGTTCCATGTGGTTCTGTTACGCCACAATGGAACCCTTGCTATCTTCATGTCACAATGGCTCCTTGGCTCCATGTGTCCTTACCTGTTGGTTCAATCATCTTCCATCATGTCACAACGGTCTCCTTGGTCTGGAAAAGATCCACTGTGTCAAAGTGACCCCTTGGTTCCATGCGATTCTGTCGTGTCACAATGGAATCCTTGGTCTATAAAAGATCCACGGTGTCAAAGTGACCCCGTGGTTCCACGCGATTGTCTCGTGTCACAAGGGAATACTTGTTTCCTTTGTGTCACAATGGCTCCTTGGCTCCATGTGGCCTTACCTGTTGGTTCAATCATCCTCCATCATGTCACAATGGTCTCCTTGGTCTGAAAAACCTTCACTCAGTCAGAGTGGCACCTTGGTTCCATGCGGTTCTGTCCTGTCACCATGGAATCCTTGCTTCCTGCGTGTCACAATGGATCCTTGGCTCCTTGCCTCCTTACCTCTGGGTTCAATCACCTTCCATCATCTCACTATAATCTCCTTGGTTTGAAAAAGCTCCACTGTGTCACAAGTGTGCTCCTTGGTTCCATCTGTTGCTTCAGTCATCTTCCATCATGTCACAAGGGTCTCCTTGGTCCGAAAAAGATCCACTGTGTCAAAGTGACCCCTTGGTTCCATGCGGTTCTGTCGTGTCACAATGGAATCCTTGGCCTGAAAAAGATCCACGGTGTCAAAGTGACCCTGTGGTTCCACGCGATTGTCTCGTGTCACAAGGGAATACTTGTTTCCTTTGTGTCACAATGGCTCCTTGGCTCCATGTGGCCTTACCTCTGAGCTCAATCATCTTGCATCGTGTCACAATGGCCGCCTTGCTCTTAAAAAACTCCACTGTGTCACAGTGGCCCCTTGGTTCCATGTGGTTCTGTCGTGTCGCCATGGAATCCTTGCTTCCTGCGTGTCACAACGGATCCTTGGCTCCATCTGTTGGTTCAATCATCTTTGATCATATCACAGTAGTCGCCTAGGTCTGAAAAAGATCCACTGTGTCACAGTGGCTCCATGGCTCCATCTGTTGGTTCCATCATCTCCGGCAATTTCACAATGGTCGCCTAGGTCTGAAAAAGATCTACTGTGTCATTGTGGCCCCTAGGTTCCATGTGGTTCTCTTACGCCACAATGGAATCCTTGCTATCTTCGTGTCAAAATGGATCCTTGGCTCCATGTGTCTTTACCTGTTGGTTCAATCATCTTCCATCATGTCACAACGGTCTCCTTGGTCTGAAAAACCTTCACTCAGTCAGAGTGGCACCTTGGTTCCATGTGGCCTTTCCCAGGGGGTCAATTATCTGCCATCATCTCACAATGGTCTCCTTGGTCTGAAAAAGCTCCCATGTGTCTCAGTGGCCCAGTGGTTCCATGTTGTTGTGTCGTGTCACAATGGAATACTTGCTTCTTTTCTATCGCAATGGCTCCTTGTCTCCATGTGGCCTTACCTCTGAGTTCAGTCATCTTCCATCATGTCAAAACGGTCTCCTTGGTTTGGAAAAGCTTCACTCAGTCACAGTGGCACCTTGGTCGCATGTGGCCTTTCCCAGTGGGTCAATCATCTTCCATCATGTCACAATTATCTCCTTGTTTTGAAAAAGCTCCTCTGTGTCACAGTGGCTCCTTGGCCCCATGTGTCCTTACCTGTCAATTCAATCATCTTCCAGCATGTCACAATGGCCACCTTGCTCTTAAAAAACTCCAATGTGTCACAGTGGCCCCTTGGTTCCTTGTGGTTTTGTTACGCCACAATGGAATCCTTGCTTTCTTCGTGTCACAATGGTTCCTTGGCTCCATGTGTCCTTCTGTGTTGGTTCAATCACCTTCCTTCATGTCACAAGGGTCTCCTTGGACTGAGAAATCTCCATTGTGTCTCAGTGCTCCTTGGTTCCATGTGGTTCTGTTATGTCTCAATGGATTCCTTGCTTTCTTTGTGTCACAATGGCTCCTTATCTGCACGTGTCCTTTCCCATTGGTTCAATCATCTTCCATCATGTCACAATGGGTTCCTTGGTTTACCACCGCAGCCCCTTGGTTCCATGCAGTTCTGTTGTTCCACATTGGAATCCTTGGTTTCTTGGAGTCAACACGGGTCCTTGTCTCCATAAGGCCTTACTTGTGCGTTCAATCATCTTCCATCATGTCACAATTGTCTCCTTGTCTTGAAAAAGCTCCACTGTGTCACCGTGGCTCCTTGGCTCCATGTGTCATTACCTGTTGGTTCAATCATCGTCCTTTTTCTCGCAATTATCTCCTTGGTTTGAAAAAGCTCCACCGTGTCACAATGACCCCTTGGTTCCATGTGGTTCCCTTACGCCACAATGGAATCCTTGCTTCCTGCGTGTCACAATGGATCCATGGCTCCATGTGTCCTTACCTCTGGGTTCAATCACCTTCCATCATCTCACAATAATCTCCTTGGTTTGAAAAAGCTCCACTGTGTCACAATTGCTCCTTGGCCCCATCTGTTGGTTCAATCATCTTCCATCATGTCACAATGGTTGCCTAGGTCTGAAAAAGATCAACTGTGTCATTGTGGCCCCTAGGTTCCATGTGGTTCTGTTACGCCACAATGGAACCCTTGCTATCTTCATGTCACAATAGCTCCTTGGCTCCATGTGTCCTTACCTGTTGGTTCAATCATCTTGCATCATGTCACAATGGTCTCCTTGGTCTGGAAAAGATCCCCTGTGTCTCAGTGGCCCATTGGTTCCATGTTGTTGTGTCGTGTCACAATGGAATACTTGCTTCCTTCCTGTCACAATGGATCCATGGCTCCATGTGGCTTTACCTCTGGGTTCAATCACCTTCCATCATCTCACAATTATCTCCTCGGTTTGAAAAAGCGCAACTGTGTCACAGTGGCTCCATGGCTCCATCTGTTGGTTCAATCATCTTCCATCATGTCACAATGGTTGCCTAGGTCTGAAAAAGATCCACTGTGTCATTGTGGCCCCTAGGTTCCATGTGGTTCTCTTACGCCACAATGGAATCCTTGCTATCTTCGTGTCAAAATGGATCCTTGGCTCCATGTGTCCTTACCTGTTGGTTCAATCATCTTCCATCATGTCACAATGGTCTCCTTGGTCTGAAAAACCTTCACTCAGTCAGAGTGGCACCTTGGTTCCATGTGGCCTTTCCCAGGGGGTCAATTATCTGCCATCATCTCACAATGGTCTCCTTGGTCTGAAAAAGCTCCCATGTGTCTCAGTGGCCCAGTGGTTCCATGTTGTTGTGTCGTGTCACAATGGAATACTTGCTTCTTTTCTATCGCAATGGCTCCTTGTCTCCATGTGGCCTGACCTCTGAGTTCAGTCATCTTCCATCATGTCAAAACGGTCTCCTTGGTTTGGAAAAGCTTCACTCAGTCACAGTGGCACCTTGGTCGCATGTGGCCTTTCCCAGTGGGTCAATCATCTTCCATCATGTCACAATTATCTCCTTGTTTTGAAAAAGCTCCTCTGTGTCACAGTGGCTCCTTGGCCCCATGTGTCCTTACCTGTCAATTCAATCATCTTCCAGCATGTCACAATGGCCACCTTGCTCTTAAAAACTCCAATGTGTCACAGTGGCCCCTTGGTTCCTTGTGGTTTTGTTACGCCACAATGGAATCCTTGCTTTCTTCGTGTCACAATGGTTCCTTGGCTCCATGTGTCCTTCTGTGTTGGTTCAATCACCTTCCTTCATGTCACAAGGGTCTCCTTGGACTGAGAAATCTCCATTGTGTCTCAGTGCTCCTTGGTTCCATGTGGTTCTGTTATGTCTCAATGGATTCCTTGCTTTCTTTGTGTCACAATGGCTCCTTATCTGCACGTGTCCTTTCCCATTGGTTCAATCATCTTCCATCATGTCACAATGGGTTCCTTGGTTTACCACCGCAGCCCCTTGGTTCCATGCAGTTCTGTTGTTCCACATTGGAATCCTTGGTTTCTTGGAGTCAACACGGGTCCTTGTCTCCATAAGGCCTTACTTGTGCGTTCAATCATCTTCCATCATGTCACAATTGTCTCCTTGTCTTGAAAAAGCTCCACTGTGTCACCGTGGCTCCTTGGCTCCATGTGTCATTACCTGTTGGTTCAATCATCGTCCTTTTTCTCGCAATTATCTCCTTGGTTTGAAAAAGCTCCACCGTGTCACAATGACCCCTTGGTTCCATGTGGTTCCCTTACGCCACAATGGAATCCTTGCTTCCTGCGTGTCACAATGGATCCATGGCTCCATGTGTCCTTACCTCTGGGTTCAATCACCTTCCATCATCTCACAATAATCTCCTTGGTTTGAAAAAGCTCCACTGTGTCACAATTGCTCCTTGGCCCCATCTGTTGGTTCAATCATCTTCCATCATGTCACAATGGTTGCCTAGGTCTGAAAAAGATCTACTGTGTCATTGTGGTCCCTAGGTTCCATGTGGTTCTGTTACGCCACAATGGAACCCTTGCTATCTTCATGTCACAATGGCTCCTTGGCTCCATGTGTCCTTACCTGTTGGTTCAATAATCTTGCATCATGTCACAATGGTCTCCTTGGTCTGGAAAAGATCCCCTGTGTCTCAGTGGCCCATTGGTTCCATGTTGTTGTGTCGTGTCACAATGGAATACTTGCTTCCTTCCTGTCACAATGGATCCATGGCTCCATGTAGCCTTACCTCTGAGCTCAATCATCTTGCATCGTGTCACAATGGCCGCCTTGCTCTTAAAAAACTCCACTGTGTCACAGTGGCCCCTTGGTTCCATGTGGTTCTGTCGTGTCGCCATGGAATCCTTGCTTCCTGCGTGTCACAATGGATCCTTGGCTCCATCTGTTGGTTCAATCATCTTTGATCATATCACAGTAGTCGCCTAGGTCTGAAAAAGATCCACTGTGTCACAGTGGCTCCATGGCTCCATCTGTTGGTTCCATCATCTCCGGCAATTTCACAATGGTCGCCTAGGTCTGAAAAAGATCTACTGTGTCATTGTGGCCCCTAGGTTCCATGTGGTTCTGTTACGCCACAATGGAATCCTTGCTATCTTCGTGTCAAAATGGCTCCTTGGCTCCATGTGTCCTTACCTGTTGGTTCAATCATCTTCCATCATGTCACAATGGTCTCCTTGGTCTGAAAAACCTTCACTCAGTCAGAGTGGCACCTTGGTTCCATGTGGCCTTTCCCAGGGGGTCAATTATCTGCCATCATCTCACAATGGTGTCCTTGGTCTGAAAAAGCTCCCATGTGTCTCAGTGGCCGATTGGTTCCATGTTGTTGTGTCGTGTCACAATGGAATACTTGCTTCCTTCCTGTCAAAATGGATCCATGGCTCCATGTGGCTTTACCTCTGGGTTCAATCACCTTCCATCATCTCACAATTATCTCCTCGGTTTGAAAAAGCGCAACTGTGTCACAGTGGCTCAATGGCTCCATCTGTTGGTTCAATCATCTTCCATCATGTCACAATGGTTGCCTAGGTCTGAAAAAGATCCACTGTGTCATTGTGGCCCCTAGGTTCCATGTGGTTCTGTTACGCCACAATGGAACCCTTGCTATCTTCATGTCACAATGGCTCCTTGGCTCCATGTGTCCTTACCTGTTGGTTCAATCATCTTCCATCATGTCACAACGGTCTCCTTGGTCTGGAAAAGATCCACTGTGTCAAAGTGACCCCTTGGTTCCATGCGATTCTGTCGTGTCACAATGGAATCCTTGGTCTATAAAAGATCCACGGTGTCAAAGTGACCCCGTGGTTCCACGCGATTGTCTCGTGTCACAAGGGAATACTTGTTTCCTTTGTGTCACAATGGCTCCTTGGCTCCATGTGGCCTTACCTGTTGGTTCAATCATCCTCCATCATGTCACAATGGTCTCCTTGGTCTGAAAAACCTTCACTCAGTCAGAGTGGCACCTTGGTTCCATGTGGTTCTGTCCTGTCACCATGGAATCCTTGCTTCCTGCGTGTCACAATGGATCCTTGGCTCCTTGCCTCCTTACCTCTGGGTTCAATCACCTTCCATCATCTCACTATAATCTCCTTGGTTTGAAAAAGCTCCACTGTGTCACAAGTGTGCTCCTTGGTTCCATCTGTTGCTTCAGTCATCTTCCATCATGTCACAATGGTCTCCTTGGTCGGAAAAAGATCCACTGTGTCAAAGTGACCCCTTGGTTCCATGCGGTTCTGTCGTGTCACAATGGAATCCTTGGCCTGAAAAAGATCCACGGTGTCAAAGTGACCCCGTGGTTCCACGCGATTGTCTCGTGTCACAAGGGAATACTTGTTTCCTTTGTGTCACAATGGCTCCTTGGCTCCATGTGGCCTTACCTCTGAGCTCAATCATCTTGCATCGTGTCACAATGGCCGCCTTGCTCTTAAAAAACTCCACTGTGTCACAGTGGCTCCTTGGTTCCATGTGGTTCTGTTGTGTCGCCATGGAATCCTTGCTTCCTGCGTGTCACAATGGATCCTTGGCTCCATCTGTTGGTTCAATCATCTTTGATCATATCACAGTAGTCGCCTAGGTCTGAAAAAGATCTACTGTGTCATTGTGGCCCCTAGGTTCCATGTGGTTCTCTTACGCCACAATGGAATCCTTGCTATCTTCGTGTCAAAATGGATCCTTGGCTCCATGTGTCTTTACCTGTTGGTTCAATCATCTTCCATCATGTCACAACGGTCTCCTTGGTCTGAAAAACCTTCACTCAGTCAGAGTGGCACCTTGGTTCCATGTGGCCTTTCCCAGGGGGTCAATTATCTGCCATCATCTCACAATGGTCTCCTTGGTCTGAAAAAGCTCCCATGTGTCTCAGTGGCCCAGTGGTTCCATGTTGTTGTGTCGTGTCACAATGGAATACTTGCTTCTTTTCTATCGCAATGGCTCCTTGTCTCCATGTGGCCTGACCTCTGAGTTCAGTCATCTTCCATCATGTCAAAACGGTCTCCTTGGTTTGGAAAAGCTTCACTCAGTCACAGTGGCACCTTGGTCGCATGTGGCCTTTCCCAGTGGGTCAATCATCTTCCATCATGTCACAATTATCTCCTTGTTTTGAAAAAGCTCCTCTGTGTCACAGTGGCTCCTTGGCCCCATGTGTCCTTACCTGTCAATTCAATCATCTTCCAGCATGTCACAATGGCCACCTTGCTCTTAAAAAACTCCAATGTGTCACAGTGGCCCCTTGGTTCCTTGTGGTTTTGTTACGCCACAATGGAATCCTTGCTTTCTTCGTGTCACAATGGTTCCTTGGCTCCATGTGTCCTTCTGTGTTGGTTCAATCACCTTCCTTCATGTCACAAGGGTCTCCTTGGACTGAGAAATCTCCATTGTGTCTCAGTGCTCCTTGGTTCCATGTGGTTCTGTTATGTCTCAATGGATTCCTTGCTTTCTTTGTGTCACAATGGCTCCTTATCTGCACGTGTCCTTTCCCATTGGTTCAATCATCTTCCATCATGTCACAATGGGTTCCTTGGTTTACCACCGCAGCCCCTTGGTTCCATGCAGTTCTGTTGTTCCACATTGGAATCCTTGGTTTCTTGGAGTCAACACGGGTCCTTGTCTCCATAAGGCCTTACTTGTGCGTTCAATCATCTTCCATCATGTCACAATTGTCTCCTTGTCTTGAAAAAGCTCCACTGTGTCACCGTGGCTCCTTGGCTCCATGTGTCATTACCTGTTGGTTCAATCATCGTCCTTTTTCTCGCAATTATCTCCTTGGTTTGAAAAAGCTCCACCGTGTCACAATGACCCCTTGGTTCCATGTGGTTCCCTTACGCCACAATGGAATCCTTGCTTCCTGCGTGTCACAATGGATCCATGGCTCCATGTGTCCTTACCTCTGGGTTCAATCACCTTCCATCATCTCACAATAATCTCCTTGGTTTGAAAAAGCTCCACTGTGTCACAATTGCTCCTTGGCCCCATCTGTTGGTTCAATCATCTTCCATCATGTCACAATGGTTGCCTAGGTCTGAAAAAGATCTACTGTGTCATTGTGGTCCCTAGGTTCCATGTGGTTCTGTTACGCCACAATGGAACCCTTGCTATCTTCATGTCACAATGGCTCCTTGGCTCCATGTGTCCTTACCTGTTGGTTCAATAATCTTGCATCATGTCACAATGGTCTCCTTGGTCTGGAAAAGATCCCCTGTGTCTCAGTGGCCCATTGGTTCCATGTTGTTGTGTCGTGTCACAATGGAATACTTGCTTCCTTCCTGTCACAATGGATCCATGGCTCCATGTGGCTTTACCTCTGGGTTCAATCACCTTCCATCATCTCACAATTATCTCCTCGGTTTGAAAAAGCGCAACTGTGTCACAGTGGCTCCATGGCTCCATCTGTTGGTTCAATCATCTTCCATCATGTCACAATGGTTGCCTAGGTCTGAAAAAGATCCACTGTGTCATTGTGGCCCCTAGGTTCCATGTGGTTCTGTTACGCCACAATGGAACCCTTGCTATCTTCATGTCACAATGGCTCCTTGGCTCCATGTGTCCTTACCTGTTGGTTCAATCATCTTCCATCATGTCACAACGGTCTCCTTGGTCTGGAAAAGATCCACTGTGTCAAAGTGACCCCTTGGTTCCATGCGATTCTGTCGTGTCACAATGGAATCCTTGGTCTATAAAAGATCCACGGTGTCAAAGTGACCCCGTGGTTCCACGCGATTGTCTCGTGTCACAAGGGAATACTTGTTTCCTTTGTGTCACAATGGCTCCTTGGCTCCATGTGGCCTTACCTGTTGGTTCAATCATCCTCCATCATGTCACAATGGTCTCCTTGGTCTGAAAAACCTTCACTCAGTCAGAGTGGCACCTTGGTTCCATGTGGTTCTGTCCTGTCACCATGGAATCCTTGCTTCCTGCGTGTCACAATGGATCCTTGGCTCCTTGCCTCCTTACCTCTGGGTTCAATCACCTTCCATCATCTCACTATAATCTCCTTGGTTTGAAAAAGCTCCACTGTGTCACAAGTGTGCTCCTTGGTTCCATCTGTTGCTTCAGTCATCTTCCATCATGTCACAAGGGTCTCCTTGGTCCGAAAAAGATCCACTGTGTCAAAGTGACCCCTTGGTTCCATGCGGTTCTGTCGTGTCACAATGGAATCCTTGGCCTGAAAAAGATCCACGGTGTCAAAGTGACCCCGTGGTTCCACGCGATTGTCTCGTGTCACAAGGGAATACTTGTTTCCTTTGTGTCACAATGGCTCCTTGGCTCCATGTGGCCTTACCTCTGAGTTCAATCATCTTGCATCGTGTCACAATGGCCGCCTTGCTCTTAAAAAACTCCACTGTGTCACAGTGGCCCCTTGGTTCCATGTGGTTCTGTCGTGTCACCATGGAATCCTTGCTTCCTGCGTGTCACAACGGATCCTTGGCTCCATCTGTTGGTTCAATCATCTTTT
>NW_027099539.1:0-30871 GCF_031753505.1 Anomalospiza imberbis | reverse complement strand
GCTGTGAAGGCAATTGCCAAAACCAGGCAGCTGCTCCTTCCCAAGCACAGGCAGCTGCCTATGTTCTTGCTTGTCGACAAACTCACCGCTGCCCTTCTTTTCAGCAGCTGCCACCGTCTTCTGTGCATCTCGGAGCCTCTGGCGACGAGCAAGACTTGCCAAGGTGGGACGCATCAGGACCAAGTCAAAACCCAGGCAAGTTGTCCTGGAACGCTTTCCATTCGCTTGCCGAGAGTGAATTCAAGAGGCAGGAGAGCGGCAGCCACCGTCCTCCGGCAGTCGGAAGGCTTCGCACACAAGCCCGCTTCTTTGCGGCTTCGTTCTTCGCCTCTTCCAAGCAACCGCGATCTCTGCTTCTCGGAGGTGCAGAAGCGGCTAATTCGCGCACAGCTCAGCAGAGCGCCAGCGGAGCACTCCGGAGCGCCTCTTCAAGCCGAAAGACGCCGGGAAGCGGCACATTCCTCCGGATAGCTCCGGAGCCGCGCTTCTGCTTCTCTAGTCATCTCTAGCTTAGCGAAAAGCTTTCCCACTCCATTTGGCAAGGGGAGAGTGTACCTACACTGCACACTAACCGCGGTTTGCAAAGAAAGAGGATTTGCTGCACATTCCAAGGACACGGCTCTTTCCGAGGCAATCTGCAACCTGCTGTCAGATGGAAGTGCTCTCTGCCCTCTCCTGCCCAGCTCTAGGTACTAGCGGGCACTTTCCAGCCTGGGCGAGGCAAACAACCTCCAGAGATGTCACAGAGCCTAAGTGGAGCACAGATGCTCAAAAGCAGCAAAGCTGAAGAGCCTGGCTCAGCTTCACTAGTGTGCAATTGACTGACTGCGAAAAACAAAGCAGCAGAGCACCGGGCTTCTGGGCGCTGTGAAGGCAATTGCCAAAACCAGGCAGCTGCTCCTTCCCAAGCACAGGCAGCTGCCTATGTTCTTGCTTGTCGACAAACTCACCGCTGCCCTTCTTTTCAGCAGCTGCCACCGTCTTCTGTGCATCTCGGAGCCTCTGGCGACGAGCAAGACTTGCCAAGGTGGGAGGTATCAGGACCAAGTCAAAACCCAGGCAAGTTGTCCTGGAACGCTTTCCATTCGCTTGCCGAGAGTGAATTCAAGAGGCAGGAGAGCGGCAGCCACCGTCCTCCGGCAGTCGGAAGGCTTGGCACACAAGCCCGCTTCTTTGCGGCTTCGTTCTTCGCCTCTTCCAAGCAACCGCGATCTCTGCTTCTCGGAGGCGAAGAAGCGGCTAGTTCGCGCACAGCTCAGTAAAGCGGCAGCAAAGCGCTCTGGAGCGCCGCTTCAAGCCGAAAGACGCCGGGAAGCGGCACTTTCCTCCGGATAGCTCCGGAGCCGCGCTTCTGCTTCTCTAGTCATCTCTATCTCAGCGAAAAGCTTTCCCACTCCATTTGGCAAGGGGAGAGCGTACCTACACTGCACACTAACCGCGGTTTGCAAAGAAAGAGGATTTGCTGCACATTCCAAGGACACGGCTCTTTCCGAGGCAATCTGCAACCTGCTGTCAGATGGAAGTGCTCTCTGCCCTCTCCTGCCCAGCTCTAGGTACTAGCGGGCACTTTCCAGCCTGGCCGAGGCAAACAACCTCGAGAGATGTCACAGAGCCTAAGTGGAGCACAGATGCTCAAAAGCAGCAAAGCTGAAGAGCCTGGCTCAACTTCACTAGTGTGCAATTGACTGACTGCGAAAAACAAAGCAGCAGAGCACCGGGCTTCTGGGCGCTGTGAAGGCAATTGCCAAAACCAGGCAGCTGCTCCTTCCCAAGCACAGGCAGCTGCCTATGTTCTTGCTTGTCGACAAACTCACCGCTGCCCTTCTTTTCAGCAGCTGCCACCGTCTTCTGTGCATCTCGGAGCCTCTGGCGACGAGCAAGACTTGCCAAGGTGGGACGCATCAGGACCAAGTCAAAACCCAGGCAAGTTGTCCTGGAACGCTTTCCATTCGCTTGCCGAGAGTGAATTCAACAGGCAGGAGAGCGGCAGCCACCGTCCTCCGGCAGTCGGAAGGCTTCGCACACAAGCCCGCTTCTTTGCGGCTTCGTTCTTCGCCTCTTCCAAGCAACCGCGATCTCTGCTTCTCGGAGGCGAAGAAGCGGCTAGTTCGCGCACAGCTCAGTAAAGCGGCAGCAAAGCGCTCTGGAGCGCCGCTTCAAGCCGAAAGACGCCGGGAAGCGGCACTTTCCTCCGGATAGCTCCGGAGCCGCGCTTCTGCTTCTCTAGTCATCTCTATCTCAGCGAAAAGCTTTCCCACTCCATTTGGCAAGGGGAGAGCGTATCTGCACTGCACACTAACCGCGGTTTGCAAAGAAAGAGGATTTGCTGCACATTCCAAGGACACGGCTCTTTCCGAGGCAATCTGCAACCTGCTGTCAGATGGAAGTGCTCTCTGCCCTCTCCTGCCCAGCTCTAGGTACTAGCGGGCACTTGCCAGCCTGGCCGAGGCAAACAACCTCCAGAGATGTCACAGAGCCTAAGTGGAGCACAGATGCTCAAAAGCAGCAAAGCTGAAGAGCCTGGCTCAGCTTCACTAGTGTGCAATTGACTGACTGCGAAAAACAAAGCAGCAGAGCACCGGGCTTCTGGGCGCTGTGAAGGCAATTGCCAAAACCAGGCAGCTGCTCCTTCCCAAGCACAGGCAGCTGCCTATGTTCTTGCTTGTCGACAAACTCACCGCTGCCCTTCTTTTCAGCAGCTGCCACCGTCTTCTGTGCATCTCGGAGCCTCTGGCGACGAGCAAGACTTGCCAAGGTGGGACGCATCAGGACCAAGTCAAAACCCAGGCAAGTTGTCCTGGAACGCTTTCCATTCGCTTGCCGAGAGTGAATTCAACAGGCAGGAGAGCGGCAGCCACCGTCCTCCGGCAGTCGGAAGGCTTCGCACACAAGCCCGCTTCTTTGCGGCTTCGTTCTTCGCCTCTTCCAAGCAACCGCGATCTCTGCTTCTCGGAGGCGCAGAAGCGGCTAATTCGCGCACAGCTCAGCAGAGCGCCAGCGGAGCGCTCCGGAGCGCCTCTTCAAGCCGAAAGACGCCGGGAAGCGGCACTTTCCTCCGGATAGCTCCGGAGCCGCGCTTCTGCTTCTCTAGTCATCTCTAGCTTAGCGAAAAGCTTTCCCACTCCATTTGGCAAGGGGAGAGTGTACCTACACTGCACACTAACCGCGGTTTGCAAAGAAAGAGGATTTGCTGCACATTCCAAGGACACGGCTCTTTCCGAGGCAATCTGCAACCTGCTGTCAGATGGAAGTGCTCTCTGCCCTCTCCTGCCCAGCTCTAGGTACTAGCGGGCACTTTCCAGCCTGGCCGAGGCAAACAACCTCGAGAGATGTCACAGAGCCTAAGTGGAGCACAGATGCTCAAAAGCAGCAAAGCTGAAGAGCCTGGCACAGCTTCACTAGTGTGCAATTGACTGACTGCGAAAAACAAAGCAGCAGAGCACCGGGCTTCTGGGCGCTGTGAAGGCAATTGCCAAAACCAGGCAGCTGCTCCTTCCCAAGCACAGGCAGCTGCCTATGTTCTTGCTTGTCGACAAACTCACCGCTGCCCTTCTTTTCAGCAGCTGCCACCGTCTTCTGTGCATCTCGGAGCCTCTGGCGTCGAGCAAGACTTGCCAAGGTGGGACGCATCAGGACCAAGTCAAAACCCAGGCAAGTTGTCCTGGAACGCTTTCCATTCGCTTGCCGAGAGTGAATTCAAGAGGCAGGAGAGCGGCAGTCACCGTCCTCCGGCAGTCGGAAGGCTTCGCACACAAGCCCGCTTCTTTGCGGCTTCGTTCTTCGCCTCTTCCAAGCAACCGCGATCTCTGCTTCTCGGAGGCGAAGAAGCGGCTAGTTCGCGCACAGCTCAGTAAAGCGGCAGCAAAGCGCTCTGGAGCGCCGCTTCAAGCCGAAAGACGCCGGGAAGCGGCACTTTCCTCCGGATAGCTCCGGAGCCGCGCTTCTGCTTCTCTAGTCATCTCTAGCTTAGCGAAAAGCTTTCCCACTCCATTTGGCAAGGGGAGAGCGTACCTACACTGCACACTAACCGCGGTTTGCAAAGAAAGAGGATTTGCTGCACATTCCAAGGACACGGCTCTTTCCGAGGCAATCTGCAACCTGCTGTCAGATGGAAGTGCTCTCTGCCCTCTCCTGCCCAGCTCTAGGTACTAGCGGGCACTTTCCAGCCTGGCCGAGGCAAACAACCTCCAGAGATGTCACAGAGCCTAAGTGGAGCACAGATGCTCAAAAGCAGCAAAGCTGAAGAGCCTGGCTCAGCTTGACTAGTGTGCAATTGACTGACTGCGAAAAAGAAAGCAGCAGAGCACCGGGCTTCTGGGCGCTGTGAAGGCAATTGCCAAAACCAGGCAGCTGCTCCTTCCCAAGCACAGGCAGCTGCCTATGTTCTTGCTTGTCGACAAACTCACCGCTGCCCTTCTTTTCAGCAGCTGCCACCGTCTTCTGTGCATCTCGGAGCCTCTGGCGACGAGCAAGACTTGCCAAGGTGGGACGCATCAGGACCAAGTCAAAACCCAGGCAAGTTGTCCTGGAACGCTTTCCATTCGCTTGCCGAGAGTGAATTCAAGAGGCAGGAGAGCGGCAGCCACCGTCCTCCGGCAGTCGGAAGGCTTCGCACACAAGCCCGCTTCTTTGCGGCTTCGTTCTTCGCCTCTTCCAAGCAACCGCGATCTCTGCTTCTCGGAGGTGCAGAAGCGGCTAATTCGCGCACAGCTCAGCAGAGCGCCAGCGGAGCACTCCGGAGCGCCTCTTCAAGCCGAAAGACGCCGGGAAGCGGCACATTCCTCCGGATAGCTCCGGAGCCGCGCTTCTGCTTCTCTAGTCATCTCTAGCTTAGCGAAAAGCTTTCCCACTCCATTTGGCAAGGGGAGAGTGTACCTACACTGCACACTAACCGCGGTTTGCAAAGAAAGAGGATTTGCTGCACATTCCAAGGACACGGCTCTTTCCGAGGCAATCTGCAACCTGCTGTCAGATGGAAGTGCTCTCTGCCCTCTCCTGCCCAGCTCTAGGTACTAGCGGGCACTTTCCAGCCTGGGCGAGGCAAACAACCTCCAGAGATGTCACAGAGCCTAAGTGGAGCACAGATGCTCAAAAGCAGCAAAGCTGAAGAGCCTGGCTCAGCTTCACTAGTGTGCAATTGACTGACTGCGAAAAACAAAGCAGCAGAGCACCGGGCTTCTGGGCGCTGTGAAGGCAATTGCCAAAACCAGGCAGCTGCTCCTTCCCAAGCACAGGCAGCTGCCTATGTTCTTGCTTGTCGACAAACTCACCGCTGCCCTTCTTTTCAGCAGCTGCCACCGTCTTCTGTGCATCTCGGAGCCTCTGGCGACGAGCAAGACTTGCCAAGGTGGGAGGTATCAGGACCAAGTCAAAACCCAGGCAAGTTGTCCTGGAACGCTTTCCATTCGCTTGCCGAGAGTGAATTCAAGAGGCAGGAGAGCGGCAGCCACCGTCCTCCGGCAGTCGGAAGGCTTGGCACACAAGCCCGCTTCTTTGCGGCTTCGTTCTTCGCCTCTTCCAAGCAACCGCGATCTCTGCTTCTCGGAGGCGAAGAAGCGGCTAGTTCGCGCACAGCTCAGTAAAGCGGCAGCAAAGCGCTCTGGAGCGCCGCTTCAAGCCGAAAGACGCCGGGAAGCGGCACTTTCCTCCGGATAGCTCCGGAGCCGCGCTTCTGCTTCTCTAGTCATCTCTATCTCAGCGAAAAGCTTTCCCACTCCATTTGGCAAGGGGAGAGCGTACCTACACTGCACACTAACCGCGGTTTGCAAAGAAAGAGGATTTGCTGCACATTCCAAGGACACGGCTCTTTCCGAGGCAATCTGCAACCTGCTGTCAGATGGAAGTGCTCTCTGCCCTCTCCTGCCCAGCTCTAGGTACTAGCGGGCACTTTCCAGCCTGGCCGAGGCAAACAACCTCGAGAGATGTCACAGAGCCTAAGTGGAGCACAGATGCTCAAAAGCAGCAAAGCTGAAGAGCCTGGCTCAACTTCACTAGTGTGCAATTGACTGACTGCGAAAAACAAAGCAGCAGAGCACCGGGCTTCTGGGCGCTGTGAAGGCAATTGCCAAAACCAGGCAGCTGCTCCTTCCCAAGCACAGGCAGCTGCCTATGTTCTTGCTTGTCGACAAACTCACCGCTGCCCTTCTTTTCAGCAGCTGCCACCGTCTTCTGTGCATCTCGGAGCCTCTGGCGACGAGCAAGACTTGCCAAGGTGGGACGCATCAGGACCAAGTCAAAACCCAGGCAAGTTGTCCTGGAGCGCTTTCCATTCGCTTGCCGAGAGTGAATTCAAGAGGCAGGAGAGCGGCAGCCACCGTCCTCCGGCAGTCGGAAGGCTTCGCACACAAGCCCGCTTCTTTGCGGCTTCGTTCTTCGCCTCTTCCAAGCAACCGCGATCTCTGCTTCTCGGAGGCGAAGAAGCGGCTAGTTCGCGCACAGCTCAGTAAAGCGGCAGCAAAGCGCTCTGGAGCGCCGCTTCAAGCCGAAAGACGCCGGGAAGCGGCACTTTCCTCCGGATAGCTCCGGAGCCGCGCTTCTGCTTCTCTAGTCATCTCTATCTCAGCGAAAAGCTTTCCCACTCCATTTGGCAAGGGGAGAGCGTACCTACACTGCACACTAACCGCGGTTTGCAAAGAAAGAGGATTTGCTGCACATTCCAAGGACACGGCTCTTTCCGAGGCAATCTGCAACCTGCTGTCAGATGGAAGTGCTCTCTGCCCTCTCCTGCCCAGCTCTAGGTACTAGCGGGCACTTTCCAGCCTGGGCGAGGCAAACAACCTCCAGAGATGTCACAGAGCCTAAGTGGAGCACAGATGCTCAAAAGCAGCAAAGCTGAAGAGCCTGGCTCAGCTTCACTAGTGTGCAATTGACTGACTGCGAAAAACAAAGCAGCAGAGCACCGGGCTTCTGGGCGCTGTGAAGGCAATTGCCAAAACCAGGCAGCTGCTCCTTCCCAAGCACAGGCAGCTGCCTATGTTCTTGCTTGTCGACAAACTCACCGCTGCCCTTCTTTTCAGCAGCTGCCACCGTCTTCTGTGCATCTCGGAGCCTCTGGCGACGAGCAAGACTTGCCAAGGTGGGACGCATCAGGACCAAGTCAAAACCCAGGCAAGTTGTCCTGGAACGCTTTCCATTCGCTTGCCGAGAGTGAATTCAACAGGCAGGAGAGCGGCAGCCACCGTCCTCCGGCAGTCGGAAGGCTTGGCACACAAGCCCGCTTCTTTGCGGCTTCGTTCTTCGCCTCTTCCAAGCAACCGCCATCTCTGCTTCTCGGAGGCGCAGAAGCGGCTAATTCGCGCACAGCTCAGCAGAGCGCCAGCGGAGCGCTCCGGAGCGCCTCTTCAAGCCGAAAGACACCGGGAAGCGGCACTTTCCTCCGGATAGCTCCGGAGCCGCGCTTCTGCTTCTCTAGTCATCTCTATCTCAGCGAAAAGCTTTCCCACTCCATTTGGCAAGGGGAGAGCGTACCTACACTGCACACTAACCGCGGTTTGCAAAGAAAGAGGATTTGCTGCACATTCCAAGGACACGGCTCTTTCCGAGGCAATCTGCAACCTGCTGTCAGATGGAAGTGCTCTCTGCCCTCTCCTGCCCAGCTCTAGGTACTAGCGGGCACTTGCCAGTCTGGCCGAGGCAAACAACCTCCAGAGATGTCACAGAGCCTAAGTGGAGCACAGATGCTCAAAAGCAGCAAAGCTGAAGAGCCTGGCTCAGCTTCACTAGTGTGCAATTGACTGACTGCGAAAAACAAAGCAGCAGAGCACCGGGCTTCTGGGCGCTGTGAAGGCAATTGCCAAAACCAGGCAGCTGCTCCTTCCCAAGCACAGGCAGCTGCCTATGTTCTTGCTTGTCGACAAACTCACCGCTGCCCTTCTTTTCAGCAGCTGCCACCGTCTTCTGTGCATCTCGGAGCCTCTGGCGACGAGCAAGACTTGCCAAGGTGGGAGGCATCAGGACCAAGTCAAAACCCAGGCAAGTTGTCCTGGAACGCTTTCCATTCGCTTGCCGAGAGTGAATTCAACAGGCAGGAGAGCGGCAGCCACCGTCCTCCGGCAGTCGGAAGGCTTCGCACACAAGCCCGCTTCTTTGCGGCTTCGTTCTTCGCCTCTTCCAAGCAACCGCCATCTCTGCTTCTCGGAGGCGAAGAAGCGGCTAATTTGCGCACAGCTCAGTAGAGCGGCAGCAAAGCGCTCCGGAGCGCCGCTTCAAGCCGAAAGACATCGGGAAGCGGCACTTTCCTCCGGATAGCTCCGGAGCCGCGCTTCTGCTTCTCTAGTCATCGCTATCTTAGCGAAAAGCTTTCCCACTCCATTTGGCAAGGGGAGAGCGTACCTGCACTGCACACTAACCGCGGTTTGCAAAGAAAGAGGATTTGCTGCACATTCCAAGGACACGGCTCTTTCCGAGGCAATCTGCAACCTGCTGTCAGATGGAAGTGCTCTCTGCCCTCTCCTGCCCAGCTCTAGGTACTAGCGGGCACTTTCCAGCCTGGCCGAGGCAAACAACCTCCAGAGATGTCACAGAGCCTAAGTGGAGCACAGATGCTCAAAAGCAGCAAAGCTGAAGAGCCTGGCTCAGCTTCACTAGTGTGCAATTGACTGACTGCGAAAAACAAAGCAGCAGAGCACCGGGCTTCTGGGCGCTGTGAAGGCAATTGCCAAAACCAGGCAGCTGCTCCTTCCCAAGCACAGGCAGCTGCCTATGTTCTTGCTTGTCGACAAACTCACTGCTGCCCTTCTTTTCAGCAGCTGCCACCGTCTTCTGTGCATCTCGGAGCCTCTGGCGACGAGCAAGATTTGCCAAGGTGGGACGCATCAGGACCAAGTCAAAACCCAGGCAAGTTGTCCTGGAACGCTTTCCATTCGCTTGCCGAGAGTGAATTCAAGAGGCAGGAGAGCGGCAGCCACCGTCCTCCGGCAGTCGGAAGGCTTCGCACACAAGCCCGCTTCTTTGCGGCTTCGTTCTTCGCCTCTTCCAAGCAACCGCGATCTCTGCCTCTCGGAGGCGCAGAAGCGGCTAATTCGCGCACAGCTCAGCAGAGCGCCAGCGGAGCGCTCCGGAGCGCCTCTTCAAGCCGAAAGACGCCGGGAAGAGGCACTTTCCTCCGGATAGCTCCGGAGCCGCGCTTCTGCTTCTCTAGTCATCTCTAGCTTAGCGAAAAGCTTTCCCACTCCATTTGGCAAGGGGAGAGCGTACCTACACTGCACACTAACCGCGGTTTGCAAAGAAAGAGGATTTGCCGCACATTCCAAGGACACGGCTCTTTCCGAGGCAATCTGCAACCTGCTGTCAGATGGAAGTGCTCTCTGCCCTCTCCTGCCCAGCTCTAGGTACTAGCGGGCACTTTCCAGCCTGGCCGAGGCAAACAACCTCGAGAGATGTCACAGAGCCTAAGTGGAGCACAGATGCTCAAAAGCAGCAAAGCTGAAGAGCCTGGCTCAGCTTCACTAGTGTGCAATTGACTGACTGCGAAAAACAAAGCAGCAGAGCACCGGGCTTCTGGGCGCTGTGAAGGCAATTGCCAAAACCAGGCAGCTGCTCCTTCCCAAGCACAGGCAGCTGCCTATGTTCTTGCTTGTCGACAAACTCACCGCTGCCCTTCTTTTCAGCAGCTGCCACCGTCTTCTGTGCATCTCGGAGCCTCTGGCGACGAGCAAGACTTGCCAAGGTGGGACGCATCAGGACCAAGTCAAAACCCAGGCAAGTTGTCCTGGAACGCTTTCCATTCGCTTGCCGAGAGTGAATTCAAGAGGCAGGAGAGCGGCAGCCACCGTCCTCCGGCAGTCGGAAGGCTTCGCACACAAGCCCGCTTCTTTGCGGCTTCGTTCTTCGCCTCTTCCAAGCAACCGCGATCTCTGCTTCTCGGAGGCGAAGAAGCGGCTAGTTCGCGCACAGCTCAGTAAAGCGGCAGCAAAGCGCTCTGGAGCGCCGCTTCAAGCCGAAAGACGCCGGGAAGCGGCACTTTCCTCCGGATAGCTCCGGAGCCGCGCTTCTGCTTCTCTAGTCATCTCTATCTCAGCGAAAAGCTTTCCCACTCCATTTGGCAAGGGGAGAGCGTACCTACACTGCACACTAACCGCGGTTTGCAAAGAAAGAGGATTTGCTGCACATTCCAAGGACACGGCTCTTTCCGAGGCAATCTGCAACCTGCTGTCAGATGGAAGTGCTCTCTGCCCTCTCCTGCCCAGCTCTAGGTACTAGCGGGCACTTTCCAGCCTGGGCGAGGCAAACAACCTCCAGAGATGTCACAGAGCCTAAGTGGAGCACAGATGCTCAAAAGCAGCAAAGCTGAAGAGCCTGGCTCAGCTTCACTAGTGTGCAATTGACTGACTGCGAAAAACAAAGCAGCAGAGCACCGGGCTTCTGGGCGCTGTGAAGGCAATTGCCAAAACCAGGCAGCTGCTCCTTCCCAAGCACAGGCAGCTGCCTATGTTCTTGCTTGTCGACAAACTCACCGCTGCCCTTCTTTTCAGCAGCTGCCACCGTCTTCTGTGCATCTCGGAGCCTCTGGCGACGAGCAAGACTTGCCAAGGTGGGAGGCATCAGGACCAAGTCAAAACCCAGGCAAGTTGTCCTGGAACGCTTTCCATTCGCTTGCCGAGAGTGAATTCAAGAGGCAGGAGAGCGGCAGCCACCGTCCTCCGGCAGTCGGAAGGCTTCGCACACAAGCCCGCTTCTTTGCGGCTTCGTTCTTCGCCTCTTCCAAGCAACCGCCATCTCTGCTTCTCGGAGGCGCAGAAGCGGCTAATTCGCGCACAGCTCAGCAGAGCGCCAGCGGAGCGCTCCGGAGCGCCTCTTCAAGCCGAAAGACACCGGGAAGCGGCACTTTCCTCCGGATAGCTCCGGAGCCGCGCTTCTGCTTCTCTAGTCATCTCTATCTCAGCGAAAAGCTTTCCCACTCCATTTGGCAAGGGGAGAGCGTACCTACACTGCACACTAACCGCGGTTTGCAAAGAAAGAGGATTTGCTGCACATTCCAAGGACACGGCTCTTTCCGAGGCAATCTGCAACCTGCTGTCAGATGGAAGTGCTCTCTGCCCTCTCCTGCCCAGCTCTAGGTACTAGCGGGCACTTTCCAGCCTGGCCGAGGCAAACAACCTCCAGAGATGTCACAGAGCCTAAGTGGAGCACAGATGCTCAAAAGCAGCAAAGCTGAAGAGCCTGGCACAGCTTGACTAGTGTGCAATTGACTGACTGCGAAAAACAAAGCAGCAGAGCACCGGGCTTCTGGGCGCTGTGAAGGCAATTGCCAAAACCAGGCAGCTGCTCCTTCCCAAGCACAGGCAGCTGCCTATGTTCTTGCTTGTCGACAAACTCACCGCTGCCCTTCTTTTCAGCAGCTGCCACCGTCTTCTGTGCATCTCGGAGCCTCTGGCGACGAGCAAGACTTGCCAAGGTGGGAGGCATCAGGACCAAGTCAAAACCCAGGCAAGTTGTCCTGGAACGCTTTCCATTCGCTTGCCGAGAGTGAATTCAAGAGGCAGGAGAGCGGCAGCCACCGTCCTCCGGCAGTCGGAAGGCTTCGCACACAAGCCCGCTTCTTTGCGGCTTCGTTCTTCGCCTCTTCCAAGCAACCGCGATCTCTGCTTCTCGGAGGTGCAGAAGCGGCTAATTCGCGCACAGCTCAGCAGAGCGCCAGCGGAGCGCTCCGGAGCGCCTCTTCAAGCCGAAAGACACCGGGAAGCGGCACTTTCCTCCGGATAGCTCCGGAGCCGCGCTTCTGCTTCTCTAGTCATCTCTAGCTTAGCGAAAAGCTTTCCCACTCCATTTGGCAAGGGGAGAGCGTACCTGCACTGCACACTAACCGCGGTTTGCAAAGAAAGAGGATTTGCTGCACATTCCAAGGACACGGCTCTTTCCGAGGCAATCTGCAACCTGCTGTCAGATGGAAGTGCTCTCTGCCCTCTCCTGCCCAGCTCTAGGTACTAGCGGGCACTTGCCAGCCTGGGCGAGGCAAACAACCTCCAGAGATGTCACAGAGCCTAAGTGGAGCACAGATGCTCAAAAGCAGCAAAGCTGAAGAGCCTGGCTCAGCTTCACTAGTGTGCAATTGACTGACTGCGAAAAACAAAGCAGCAGAGCACCGGGCTTCTGGGCGCTGTGAAGGCAATTGCCAAAACCAGGCAGCTGCTCCTTCCCAAGCACAGGCAGATGCCTATGTTCTTGCTTGTCGACAAACTCACCGCTGCCCTTCTTTTCAGCAGCTGCCACCGTCTTCTGTGCATCTCGGAGCCTCTGGCGACGAGCAAGACTTGCCAAGGTGGGAGGCATCAGGACCAAGTCAAAACCCAGGCAAGTTGTCCTGGAACGCTTTCCATTCGCTTGCCGAGAGTGAATTCAACAGGCAGGAGAGCGGCAGCCACCGTCCTCCGGCAGTCGGAAGGCTTCGCACACAAGCCCGCTTCTTTGCGGCTTCGTTCTTCGCCTCTTCCAAGCAACCGCCATCTCTGCTTCTCGGAGGCGAAGAAGCGGCTAATTTGCGCACAGCTCAGTAGAGCGGCAGCAAAGCGCTCCGGAGCGCCGCTTCAAGCCGAAAGACATCGGGAAGCGGCACTTTCCTCCGGATAGCTCCGGAGCCGCGCTTCTGCTTCTCTAGTCATCGCTATCTTAGCGAAAAGCTTTCCCACTCCATTTGGCAAGGGGAGAGCGTACCTGCACTGCACACTAACCGCGGTTTGCAAAGAAAGAGGATTTGCTGCACATTCCAAGGACACGGCTCTTTCCGAGGCAATCTGCAACCTGCTGTCAGATGGAAGTGCTCTCTGCCCTCTCCTGCCCAGCTCTAGGTACTAGCGGGCACTTTCCAGCCTGGCCGAGGCAAACAACCTCGAGAGATGTCACAGAGCCTAAGTGGAGCACAGATGCTCAAAAGCAGCAAAGCTGAAGAGCCTGGCTCAGCTTCACTAGTGTGCAATTGACTGACTGCGAAAAACAAAGCAGCAGAGCACCGGGCTTCTGGGCGCTGTGAAGGCAATTGCCAAAACCAGGCAGCTGCTCCTTCCCAAGCACAGGCAGCTGCCTATGTTCTTGCTTGTCGACAAACTCACTGCTGCCCTTCTTTTCAGCAGCTGCCACCGTCTTCTGTGCATCTCGGAGCCTCTGGCGACGAGCAAGATTTGCCAAGGTGGGACGCATCAGGACCAAGTCAAAACCCAGGCAAGTTGTCCTGGAGCGCTTTCCATTCGCTTGCCGAGAGTGAATTCAAGAGGCAGGAGAGCGGCAGCCACCGTCCTCCGGCAGTCGGAAGGCTTCGCACACAAGCCCGCTTCTTTGCGGCTTCGTTCTTCGCCTCTTCCAAGCAACCGCGATCTCTGCCTCTCGGAGGCGCAGAAGCGGCTAATTCGCGCACAGCTCAGCAGAGCGCCAGCGGAGCGCTCCGGAGCGCCTCTTCAAGCCGAAAGACGCCGGGAAGAGGCACTTTCCTCCGGATAGCTCCGGAGCCGCGCTTCTGCTTCTCTAGTCATCTCTAGCTTAGCGAAAAGCTTTCCCACTCCATTTGGCAAGGGGAGAGCGTACCTACACTGCACACTAACCGCGGTTTGCAAAGAAAGAGGATTTGCCGCACATTCTAAGGACACGGCTCTTTCCGAGGCAATCTGCAACCTGCTGTCAGATGGAAGTGCTCTCTGCCCTCTCCTGCCCAGCTCTAGGTACTAGCGGGCACTTTCCAGCCTGGCCGAGGCAAACAACCTCCAGAGATGTCACAGAGCCTAAGTGGAGCACAGATGCTCAAAAGCAGCAAAGCTGAAGAGCCTGGCTCAGCTTCACTAGTGTGCAATTGACTGACTGCGAAAAAGAAAGCAGCAGAGCACCGGGCTTCTGGGCGCTGTGAAGGCAATTGCCAAAACCAGGCAGCTGCTCCTTCCCAAGCACAGGCAGCTGCCTAAGTTCTTGCTTGTCGACAAACTCACCGCTGCCCTTCTTTTCAGCAGCTGCCACCGTCTTCTGTGCATCTCGGAGCCTCTGGCGACGAGCAAGACTTGCCAAGGTGGGACGCATCAGGACCAAGTCAAAACCCAGGCAAGTTGTCCTGGAACGCTTTCCATTCGCTTGCCGAGAGTGAATTCAAGAGGCAGGAGAGCGGCAGCCACCGTCCTCCGGCAGTCGGAAGGCTTCGCACACAAGCCCGCTTCTTTGCGGCTTCGTTCTTCGCCTCTTCCAAGCAACCGCGATCTCTGCTTCTCGGAGGCGCAGAAGCGGCTAATTCGCGCACAGCTCAGCAGAGCGCCAGCGGAGCGCTCCGGAGCGCCTCTTCAAGCCGAAAGACGCCGGGAAGCGGCACTTTCCTCCGGATAGCTCCGGAGCCGCGCTTCTGCTTCTCTAGTCATCTCTAGCTTAGCGAAAAGCTTTCCCACTCCATTTGGCAAGGGGAGAGTGTACCTACACTGCACACTAACCGCGGTTTGCAAAGAAAGAGGATTTGCTGCACATTGCAAGGACACGGCTCTTTCCGAGGCAATCTGCAACCTGCTGTCAGATGGAAGTGCTCTCTGCCCTCTCCTGCCCAGCTCTAGGTACTAGCGGGCACTTTCCAGCCTGGCCGAGGCAAACAACCTCCAGAGATGTCACAGAGCATAAGTGGAGCACAGATGCTCAAAAGCAGCAAAGCTGAAGAGCCTGGCTCAGCTTCACTAGTGTGCAATTGACTGACTGCGAAAAACAAAGCAGCAGAGCACCGGGCTTCTGGGCGCTGTGAAGGCAATTGCCAAAACCAGGCAGCTGCTCCTTCCCAAGCACAGGCAGCTGCCTATGTTCTTGCTTGTCGACAAACTCACCGCTGCCCTTCTTTTCAGCAGCTGCCACCGTCTTCTGTGCATCTCGGAGCCTCTGGCGACGAGCAAGACTTGCCAAGGTGGGACGCATCAGGACCAAGTCAAAACCCAGGCAAGTTGTCCTGGAACGCTTTCCATTCGCTTGCCGAGAGTGAATTCAAGAGGCAGGAGAGCGGCAGCCACCGTCCTCCGGCAGTCGGAAGGCTTCGCACACAAGCCCGCTTCTTTGCGGCTTCGTTCTTCGCCTCTTACAAGCAACCGCGATCTCTGCTTCTCGGAGGCGCAGAAGCGGCTAATTCGCGCACAGCTCAGCAGAGCGCCAGCGGAGCGCTCCGGAGCGCCTCTTCAAGCCGAAAGACGCCGGGAAGCGGCACTTTCCTCCGGATAGCTCCGGAGCCGCGCTTCTGCTTCTCTAGTCATCTCTAGCTTAGCGAAAAGCTTTCCCACTCCATTTGGCAAGGGGAGAGTGTACCTACACTGCACACTAACCGCGGTTTGCAAAGAAAGAGGATTTGCTGCACATTCCAAGGACACGGCTCTTTCCGAGGCAATCTGCAACCTGCTGTCAGATGGAAGTGCTCTCTGCCCTCTCCTGCCCAGCTCTAGGTACTAGCGGGCACTTTCCAGCCTGGGCGAGGCAAATAACCTCAAGAGATGTCACAGAGCATAAGTGGAGCACAGATGCTCAAAAGCAGCAAAGCTGAAGAGCCTGGCTCAGCTTCACTAGTGTGCAATTGACTGAGTGCGAAAAACAAAGCAGCAGAGCACCGGGCTTCTGGGCGCTGTGAAGGCAATTGCCAAAACCAGGCAGCTGCTCCTTCCCAAGCACAGGCAGCTGCCTATGTTCTTGCTTGTCGACAAACTCACTGCTGCCCTTCTTTTCAGCAGCTGCCACCGTCTTCTGTGCATCTCGGAGCCTCTGGCGACGAGCAAGACTTGCCAAGGTGGGAGGCATCAGGACCAAGTCAAAACCCAGGCAAGTTGTCCTGGAACGCTTTCCATTCGCTTGCCGAGAGTGAATTCAAGAGGCAGGAGAGCGGCAGCCACCGTCCTCCGGCAGTCGGAAGGCTTCGCACACAAGCCCGCTTCTTTGCGGCTTCGTTCTTCGCCTCTTCCAAGCAACCGCGATCTCTGCCTCTCGGAGGCGCAGAAGCGGCTAATTCGCGCACAGCTCAGCAGAGCGCCAGCGGAGCGCTCCGGAGCGCCTCTTCAAGCCGAAAGACGCCGGGAAGCGGCACTTTCCTCCGGATAGCTCCGGAGCCGCGCTTCTGCTTCTCTAGTCATCTCTAGCTTAGCGAAAAGCTTTCCCACTCCATTTGGCAAGGGGAGAGCGTACCTGCACTGCACACTAACCACGGTTTGCAAAGAAAGAGGATTTGCCGCACATTCCAAGGACACGGCTCTTTCCGAGGCAATCTGCAACCTGCTGTCAGATGGAAGTGCTCTCTGCCCTCTCCTGCCCAGCTCTAGGTACTAGCGGGCACTTGCCAGCCTGGGCGAGGCAAACAACCTCCAGAGATGTCACAGAGCCTAAGTGGAGCACAGATGCTCAAAAGCAGCAAAGCTGAAGAGCCTGGCTCAGCTTCACTAGTGTGCTATTGACTGACTGCGAAAAAGAAAGCAGCAGAGCACCGGGCTTCTGGGCGCTGTGAAGGCAATTGCCAAAACCAGGCAGCTGCTCCTTCCCAAGCACAGGCAGCTGCCTATGTTCTTGCTTGTCGACAAACTCACCGCTGCCCTTCTTTTCAGCAGCTGCCACCGTCTTCTGTGCATCTCGGAGCCTCTGGCGACGAGCAAGACTTGCCAAGGTGGGACGCATCAGGACCAAGTCAAAACCCAGGCAAGTTGTCCTGGAACGCTTTCCATTCGCTTGCCGAGAGTGAATTCAAGAGGCAGGAGAGCGGCAGCCACCGTCCTCCGGCAGTCGGAAGGCTTCGCACACAAGCCCGCTTCTTTGCGGCTTCGTTCTTCGCCTCTTCCAAGCAACCGCGATCTCTGCCTCTCGGAGGCGCAGAAGCGGCTAATTCGCGCACAGCTCAGCAGAGCGCCAGCGGAGCGCTCCGGAGCGCCTCTTCAAGCCGAAAGACGCCGGGAAGCGGCACTTTCCTCCGGATAGCTCCGGAGCCGCGCTTCTGCTTCTCTAGTCATCTCTAGCTTAGCGAAAAGCTTTCCCACTCCATTTGGCAAGGGGAGAGTGTACCTACACTGCACACTAACCGCGGTTTGCAAAGAAAGAGGATTTGCTGCACATTGCAAGGACACGGCTCTTTCCGAGGCAATCTGCAACCTGCTGTCAGATGGAAGTGCTCTCTGCCCTCTCCTGCCCAGCTCTAGGTACTAGCGGGCACTTTCCAGCCTGGCCGAGGCAAACAACCTCCAGAGATGTCACAGAGCATAAGTGGAGCACAGATGCTCAAAAGCAGCAAAGCTGAAGAGCCTGGCTCAGCTTCACTAGTGTGCAATTGACTGACTGCGAAAAACAAAGCAGCAGAGCACCGGGCTTCTGGGCGCTGTGAAGGCAATTGCCAAAACCAGGCAGCTGCTCCTTCCCAAGCACAGGCAGCTGCCTATGTTCTTGCTTGTCGACAAACTCACCGCTGCCCTTCTTTTCAGCAGCTGCCACCGTCTTCTGTGCATCTCGGAGCCTCTGGCGACGAGCAAGACTTGCCAAGGTGGGAGGCATCAGGACCAAGTCAAAACCCAGGCAAGTTGTCCTGGAACGCTTTCCATTCGCTTGCCGAGAGTGAATTCAAGAGGCAGGAGAGCGGCAGCCACCGTCCTCCGGCAGTCGGAAGGCTTCGCACACAAGCCCGCTTCTTTGCGGCTTCGTTCTTCGCCTCTTCCAAGCAACCGCGATCTCTGCTTCTCGGAGGCGAAGAAGCGGCTAATTCGCGCACAGCTCAGCAGAGCGCCAGCGGAGCGCTCCGGAGCGCCTCTTCAAGCCGAAAGACGCCGGGAAGCGGCACTTTCCTCCGGATAGCTCCGGAGCCGCGCTTCTGCTTCTCTAGTCATCTCTAGCTTAGCGAAAAGCTTTCCCACTCCATTTGGCAAGGGGAGAGTGTACCTACACTGCACACTAACCGCGGTTTGCAAAGAAAGAGGATTTGCTGCACATTCCAAGGACACGGCTCTTTCCGAGGCAATCTGCAACCTGCTGTCAGATGGAAGTGCTCTCTGCCCTCTCCTGCCCAGCTCTAGGTACTAGCGGGCACTTTCCAGCCTGGGCGAGGCAAACAACCTCCAGAGATGTCACAGAGCCTAAGTGGAGCACAGATGCTCAAAAGCAGCAAAGCTGAAGAGCCTGGCTCAGCTTCACTAGTGTGCAATTGACTGACTGCGAAAAAGAAAGCAGCAGAGCACCGGGCTTCTGGGCGCTGTGAAGGCAATTGCCAAAACCAGGCAGCTGCTCCTTCCCAAGCACAGGCAGCTGCCTATGTTCTTGCTTGTCGACAAACTCACCGCTGCCCTTCTTTTCAGCAGCTGCCACCGTCTTCTGTGCATCTCGGAGCCTCTGGCGACGAGCAAGACTTGCCAAGGGTGGGACGCATCAGGACCAAGTCAAAACCCAGGCAAGTTGTCCTGGAACGCTTTCCATTCGCTTGCCGAGAGTGAATTCAAGAGGCAGGAGAGCGGCAGCCACCGTCCTCCGGCAGTCGGAAGGCTTCGCACACAAGCCCGCTTCTTTGCGGCTTCGTTCTTCGCCTCTTCCAAGCAACCGCGATCTCTGCCTCTCGGAGGCGCAGAAGCGGCTAATTCGCGCACAGCTCAGCAGAGCGCCAGCGGAGCACTCCGGAGCGCCTCTTCAAGCCGAAAGACGCCGGGAAGCGGCACTTTCCTCCGGATAGCTCCGGAGCCGCGCTTCTGCTTCTCTAGTCATCTCTAGCTTAGCGAAAAGCTTTCCCACTCCATTTGGCAAGGGGAGAGTGTACCTACACTGCACACTAACCGCGGTTTGCAAAGAAAGAGGATTTGCTGCACATTCCAAGGACACGGCTCTTTCCGAGGCAATCTGCAACCTGCTGTCAGATGGAAGTGCTCTCTGCCCTCTCCTGCCCAGCTCTAGGTACTAGCGGGCACTTTCCAGCCTGGGCGAGGCAAACAACCTCCAGAGATGTCACAGAGCCTAAGTGGAGCACAGATGCTCAAAAGCAGCAAAGCTGAAGAGCCTGGCTCAGCTTCACTAGTGTGCAATTGACTGACTGCGAAAAACAAAGCAGCAGAGCACCGGGCTTCTGGGCGCTGTGAAGGCAATTGCCAAAACCAGGCAGCTGCTCCTTCCCAAGCACAGGCAGCTGCCTATGTTCTTGCTTGTCGACAAACTCACCGCTGCCCTTCTTTTCAGCAGCTGCCACCGTCTTCTGTGCATCTCGGAGCCTCTGGCGACGAGCAAGACTTGCCAAGGTGGGACGCATCAGGACCAAGTCAAAACCCAGGCAAGTTGTCCTGGAACGCTTTCCATTCGCTTGCCGAGAGTGAATTCAACAGGCAGGAGAGCGGCAGCCACCGTCCTCCGGCAGTCGGAAGGCTTCGCACACAAGCCCGCTTCTTTGCGGCTTCGTTCTTCGCCTCTTTCCAAGCAACCGCGATCTCTGCTTCTCGGAGGCGCAGAAGCGGCTAATTCGCGCACAGCTCAGCAGAGCGCCAGCGGAGCGCTCCGGAGCGCCTCTTCAAGCCGAAAGACGCCGGGAAGCGGCACTTTCCTCCGGATAGCTCTCGGAGCCGCGCTTCTGCTTCTCTAGTCATCTCTAGCTTAGCGAAAAGCTTTCCCACTCCATTTGGCAAGGGGAGAGTGTACCTACACTGCACACTAACCGCGGTTTGCAAAGAAAGAGGATTTGCTGCACATTGCAAGGACACGGCTCTTTCCGAGGCAATCTGCAACCTGCTGTCAGATGGAAGTGCTCTCTGCCCTCTCCTGCCCAGCTCTAGGTACTAGCGGGCACTTCCAGCCTGGCCGAGGCAAACAACCTCCAGAGATGTCACAGAGCCTAAGTGGAGCACAGATGCTCAAAAGCAGCAAAGCTGAAGAGCCTGGCTCAGCTTCACTAGTGTGCAATTGACTGACTGCGAAAAAGAAAGCAGCAGAGCACCGGGCTTCTGGGCGCTGTGAAGGCAATTGCCAAAACCAGGCAGCTGCTCCTTCCCAAGCACAGGCAGCTGCCTATGTTCTTGCTTGTCGACAAACTCACCGCTGCCCTTCTTTTCAGCAGCTGCCACCGTCTTCTGTGCATCTCGGAGCCTCTGGCGACGAGCAAGACTTGCCAAGGTGGGAGGCATCAGGACCAAGTCAAAACCCAGGCAAGTTGTCCTGGAACGCTTTCCATTCGCTTGCCGAGAGTGAATTCAAGAGGCAGGAGAGCGGCAGCCACCGTCCTCCGGCAGTCGGAAGGCTTCGCACACAAGCCCGCTTCTTTGCGGCTTCGTTCTTCGCCTCTTCCAAGCAACCGCGATCTCTGCCTCTCGGAGGCGCAGAAGCGGCTAATTCGCGCACAGCTCAGCAGAGCGCCAGCGGAGCGCTCCGGAGCGCCTCTTCAAGCCGAAAGACGCCCGGGAAGCGGCACTTTCCTCCGGATAGCTCCGGAGCCGCGCTTCTGCTTCTCTAGTCATCTCTAGCTTAGCGAAAAGCTTTCCCACTCCATTTGGCAAGGGGAGAGCGTACCTGCACTGCACACTAACCACGGTTTGCAAAGAAAGAGGATTTGCTGCACATTCCAAGGACACGGCTCTTTTCCGAGGCAATCTGCAACCTGCTGTCAGATGGAAGTGCTCTCTGCCCTCTCCTGCCCAGCTCTAGGTACTAGCGGGCACTTGCCAGCCTGGGCGAGGCAAACAACCTCCAGAGATGTCACAGAGCCTAAGTGGAGCACAGATGCTCAAAAGCAGCAAAGCTGAAGAGCCTGGCTCAGCTTCACTAGTGTGCAATTGACTGACTGCGAAAAAGAAAGCAGCAGAGCACCGGGCTTCTGGGCGCTGTGAAGGCAATTGCCAAAACCAGGCAGCTGCTCCTTCCCAAGCACAGGCAGCTGCCTATGTTCTTGCTTGTCGACAAACTCACCGCTGCCCTTCTTTTCAGCAGCTGCCACCGTCTTCTGTGCATCTCGGAGCCTCTGGCGACGAGCAAGACTTGCCAAGGTGGGACGCATCAGGACCAAGTCAAAACCCAGGCAAGTTGTCCTGGAACGCTTTCCATTCGCTTGCCGAGAGTGAATTCAAGAGGCAGGAGAGCGGCAGCCACCGTCCTCCGGCAGTCGGAAGGCTTCGCACACAAGCCCGCTTCTTTGCGGCTTCGTTCTTCGCCTCTTCCAAGCAACCGCGATCTCTGCCTCTCGGAGGCGCAGAAGCGGCTAATTCGCGCACAGCTCAGCAGAGCGCCAGCGGAGCGCTCCGGAGCGCCTCTTCAAGCCGAAAGACGCCGGGAAGCGGCACTTTCCTCCGGATAGCTCCGGAGCCGCGCTTCTGCTTCTCTAGTCATCTCTAGCTTAGCGAAAAGCTTTCCCACTCCATTTGGCAAGGGGAGAGTGTACCTACACTGCACACTAACCGCGGTTTGCAAAGAAAGAGGATTTGCTGCACATTGCAAGGACACGGCTCTTTCCGAGGCAATCTGCAACCTGCTGTCAGATGGAAGTGCTCTCTGCCCTCTCCTGCCCAGCTCTAGGTACTAGCGGGCACTTTCCAGCCTGGCCGAGGCAAACAACCTCGAGAGATGTCACAGAGCCTAAGTGGAGCACAGATGCTCAAAAGCAGCAAAGCTGAAGAGCCTGGCTCAGCTTCACTAGTGTGCAATTGACTGACTGCGAAAAACAAAGCAGCAGAGCACCGGGCTTCTGGGCGCTGTGAAGGCAATTGCCAAAACCAGGCAGCTGCTCCTTCCCAAGCACAGGCAGCTGCCTATGTTCTTGCTTGTCGACAAACTCACCGCTGCCCTTCTTTTCAGCAGCTGCCACCGTCTTCTGTGCATCTCGGAGCCTCTGGCGACGAGCAAGACTTGCCAAGGTGGGAGGCATCAGGACCAAGTCAAAACCCAGGCAAGTTGTCCTGGAACGCTTTCCATTCGCTTGCCGAGAGTGAATTCAAGAGGCAGGAGAGCGGCAGCCACCGTCCTCCGGCAGTCGGAAGGCTTCGCACACAAGCCCGCTTCTTTGCGGCTTCGTTCTTCGCCTCTTCCAAGCAACCGCGATCTCTGCTTCTCGGAGGCGCAGAAGCGGCTAATTCGCGCACAGCTCAGCAGAGCGCCAGCGGAGCGCTCCGGAGCGCCTCTTCAAGCCGAAAGACGCCGGGAAGCGGCACTTTCCTCCGGATAGCTCCGGAGCCGCGCTTCTGCTTCTCTAGTCATCTCTAGCTTAGCGAAAAGCTTTCCCACTCCATTTGGCAAGGGGAGAGTGTACCTACACTGCACACTAACCGCGGTTTGCAAAGAAAGAGGATTTGCTGCACATTCCAAGGACACGGCTCTTTCCGAGGCAATCTGCAACCTGCTGTCAGATGGAAGTGCTCTCTGCCCTCTCCTGCCCAGCTCTAGGTACTAGCGGGCACTTTCCAGCCTGGCCGAGGCAAACAACCTCCAGAGATGTCACAGAGCCTAAGTGGAGCACAGATGCTCAAAAGCAGCAAAGCTGAAGAGCCTGGCTCAGCTTCACTAGTGTGCAATTGACTGACTGCGAAAAACAAAGCAGCAGAGCACCGGGCTTCTGGGCGCTGTGAAGGCAATTGCCAAAACCAGGCAGCTGCTCCTTCCCAAGCACAGGCAGCTGCCTATGTTCTTGCTTGTCGACAAACTCACCGCTGCCCTTCTTTTCAGCAGCTGCCACCGTCTTCTGTGCATCTCGGAGCCTCTGGCGACGAGCAAGACTTTGCCAAGGTGGGAGGCATCAGGACCAAGTCAAAACCCAGGCAAGTTGTCCTGGAACGCTTTCCATTCGCTTGCCGAGAGTGAATTCAAGAGGCAGGAGAGCGGCAGCCACCGTCCTCCGGCAGTCGGAAGGCTTGGCACACAAGCCCGCTTCTTTGCGGCTTCGTTCTTCGCCTCTTCCAAGCAACCGCGATCTCTGCTTCTCGGAGGCGCAGAAGCGGCTAATTCGCGCACAGCTCAGCAGAGCGCCAGCGGAGCGCTCCGGAGCGCCTCTTCAAGCCGAAAGACGCCGGGAAGCGGCACTTTCCTCCGGATAGCTCCGGAGCCGCGCTTCTGCTTCTCTAGTCATCTCTAGCTTAGCGAAAAGCTTTCCCACTCCATTTGGCAAGGGGAGAGTGTACCTACACTGCACACTAACCGCGGTTTGCAAAGAAAGAGGATTTGCTGCACATTGCAAGGACACGGCTCTTTCCGAGGCAATCTGCAACCTGCTGTCAGATGGAAGTGCTCTCTGCCCTCTCCTGCCCAGCTCTAGGTACTAGCGGGCACTTTCCAGCCTGGGCGAGGCAAACAACCTCCAGAGATGTCACAGAGCCTAAGTGGAGCACAGATGCTCAAAAGCAGCAAAGCTGAAGAGCCTGGCTCAGCTTCACTAGTGTGCAATTGACTGACTGCGAAAAACAAAGCAGCAGAGCACCGGGCTTCTGGGCGCTGTGAAGGCAATTGCCAAAACCAGGCAGCTGCTCCTTCCCAAGCACAGGCAGCTGCCTATGTTCTTGCTTGTCGACAAACTCACCGCTGCCCTTCTTTTCAGCAGCTGCCACCGTCTTCTGTGCATCTCGGAGCCTCTGGCGACGAGCAAGACTTGCCAAGGTGGGACGCATCAGGACCAAGTCAAAACCCAGGCAAGTTGTCCTGGAACGCTTTCCATTCGCTTGCCGAGAGTGAATTCAAGAGGCAGGAGAGCGGCAGCCACCGTCCTCCGGCAGTCGGAAGGCTTCGCACACAAGCCCGCTTCTTTGCGGCTTCGTTCTTCGCCTCTTCCAAGCAACCGCGATCTCTGCCTCTCGGAGGCGCAGAAGCGGCTAATTCGCGCACAGCTCAGCAGAGCGCCAGCGGAGCACTCCGGAGCGCCTCTTCAAGCCGAAAGACGCCGGGAAGCGGCACTTTCCTCCGGATAGCTCCGGAGCCGCGCTTCTGCTTCTCTAGTCATCTCTAGCTTAGCGAAAAGCTTTCCCACTCCATTTGGCAAGGGGAGAGTGTACCTACACTGCACACTAACCGCGGTTTGCAAAGAAAGAGGATTTGCTGCACATTCCAAGGACACGGCTCTTTCCGAGGCAATCTGCAACCTGCTGTCAGATGGAAGTGCTCTCTGCCCTCTCCTGCCCAGCTCTAGGTACTAGCGGGCACTTTCCAGCCTGGGCGAGGCAAACAACCTCCAGAGATGTCACAGAGCCTAAGTGGAGCACAGATGCTCAAAAGCAGCAAAGCTGAAGAGCCTGGCTCAGCTTCACTAGTGTGCAATTGACTGACTGCGAAAAAGAAAGCAGCAGAGCACCGGGCTTCTGGGCGCTGTGAAGGCAATTGCCAAAACCAGGCAGCTGCTCCTTCCCAAGCACAGGCAGCTGCCTATGTTCTTGCTTGTCGACAAACTCACCGCTGCCCTTCTTTTCAGCAGCTGCCACCGTCTTCTGTGCATCTCGGAGCCTCTGGCGACGAGCAAGACTTGCCAAGGTGGGACGCATCAGGACCAAGTCAAAACCCAGGCAAGTTGTCCTGGAACGCTTTCCATTCGCTTGCCGAGAGTGAATTCAAGAGGCAGGAGAGCGGCAGCCACCGTCCTCCGGCAGTCGGAAGGCTTCGCACACAAGCCCGCTTCTTTGCGGCTTCGTTCTTCGCCTCTTCCAAGCAACCGCGATCTCTGCCTCTCGGAGGCGCAGAAGCGGCTAATTCGCGCACAGCTCAGCAGAGCGCCAGCGGAGCGCTCCGGAGCGCCTCTTCAAGCCGAAAGACGCCGGGAAGCGGCACTTTCCTCCGGATAGCTCCGGAGCCGCGCTTCTGCTTCTCTAGTCATCTCTAGCTTAGCGAAAAGCTTTCCCACTCCATTTGGCAAGGGGAGAGTGTACCTACACTGCACACTAACCGCGGTTTGCAAAGAAAGAGGATTTGCTGCACATTCCAAGGACACGGCTCTTTCCGAGGCAATCTGCAACCTGCTGTCAGATGGAAGTGCTCTCTGCCCTCTCCTGCCCAGCTCTAGGTACTAGCGGGCACTTTCCAGCCTGGCCGAGGCAAACAACCTCCAGAGATGTCACAGAGCCTAAGTGGAGCACAGATGCTCAAAAGCAGCAAAGCTGAAGAGCCTGGCTCAGCTTCACTAGTGTGCAATTGACTGACTGCGAAAAACAAAGCAGCAGAGCACCGGGCTTCTGGGCGCTGTGAAGGCAATTGCCAAAACCAGGCAGCTGCTCCTTCCCAAGCACAGGCAGCTGCCTATGTTCTTGCTTGTCGACAAACTCACCGCTGCCCTTCTTTTCAGCAGCTGCCACCGTCTTCTGTGCATCTCGGAGCCTCTGGCGACGAGCAAGACTTGCCAAGGTGGGAGGCATCAGGACCAAGTCAAAACCCAGGCAAGTTGTCCTGGAACGCTTTCCATTCGCTTGCCGAGAGTGAATTCAAGAGGCAGGAGAGCGGCAGCCACCGTCCTCCGGCAGTCGGAAGGCTTGGCACACAAGCCCGCTTCTTTGCGGCTTCGTTCTTCGCCTCTTCCAAGCAACCGCGATCTCTGCTTCTCGAGGCGCAGAAGCGGCTAATTCGCGCACAGCTCAGCAGAGCGCCAGCGGAGCGCTCCGGAGCGCCTCTTCAAGCCGAAAGACGCCGGGAAGCGGCACTTTCCTCCGGATAGCTCCGGAGCCGCGCTTCTGCTTCTCTAGTCATCTCTAGCTTAGCGAAAAGCTTTCCCACTCCATTTGGCAAGGGGAGAGTGTACCTACACTGCACACTAACCGCGGTTTGCAAAGAAAGAGGATTTGCTGCACATTGCAAGGACACGGCTCTTTCCGAGGCAATCTGCAACCTGCTGTCAGATGGAAGTGCTCTCTGCCCTCTCCTGCCCAGCTCTAGGTACTAGCGGGCACTTTCCAGCCTGGGCGAGGCAAACAACCTCCAGAGATGTCACAGAGCCTAAGTGGAGCACAGATGCTCAAAAGCAGCAAAGCTGAAGAGCCTGGCTCAGCTTCACTAGTGTGCAATTGACTGACTGCGAAAAACAAAGCAGCAGAGCACCGGGCTTCTGGGCGCTGTGAAGGCAATTGCCAAAACCAGGCAGCTGCTCCTTCCCAAGCACAGGCAGCTGCCTATGTTCTTGCTTGTCGACAAACTCACCGCTGCCCTTCTTTTCAGCAGCTGCCACCGTCTTCTGTGCATCTCGGAGCCTCTGGCGACGAGCAAGACTTGCCAAGGTGGGACGCATCAGGACCAAGTCAAAACCCAGGCAAGTTGTCCTGGAACGCTTTCCATTCGCTTGCCGAGAGTGAATTCAAGAGGCAGGAGAGCGGCAGCCACCGTCCTCCGGCAGTCGGAAGGCTTGGCACACAAGCCCGCTTCTTTGCGGCTTCGTTCTTCGCCTCTTCCAAGCAACCGCGATCTCTGCCTCTCGGAGGCGCAGAAGCGGCTAATTCGCGCACAGCTCAGCAGAGCGCCAGCGGAGCACTCCGGAGCGCCTCTTCAAGCCGAAAGACGCCGGGAAGCGGCACTTTCCTCCGGATAGCTCCGGAGCCGCGCTTCTGCTTCTCTAGTCATCTCTAGCTTAGCGAAAAGCTTTCCCACTCCATTTGGCAAGGGGAGAGTGTACCTACACTGCACACTAACCGCGGTTTGCAAAGAAAGAGGATTTGCTGCACATTGCAAGGACACGGCTCTTTCCGAGGCAATCTGCAACCTGCTGTCAGATGGAAGTGCTCTCTGCCCTCTCCTGCCCAGCTCTAGGTACTAGCGGGCACTTTCCAGCCTGGGCGAGGCAAACAACCTCCAGAGATGTCACAGAGCCTAAGTGGAGCACAGATGCTCAAAAGCAGCAAAGCTGAAGAGCCTGGCTCAGCTTCACTAGTGTGCAATTGACTGACTGCGAAAAAGAAAGCAGCAGAGCACCGGGCTTCTGGGCGCTGTGAAGGCAATTGCCAAAACCAGGCAGCTGCTCCTTCCCAAGCACAGGCAGCTGCCTATGTTCTTGCTTGTCGACAAACTCACCGCTGCCCTTCTTTTCAGCAGCTGCCACCGTCTTCTGTGCATCTCGGAGCCTCTGGCGACGAGCAAGACTTGCCAAGGTGGGACGCATCAGGACCAAGTCAAAACCCAGGCAAGTTGTCCTGGAACGCTTTCCATTCGCTTGCCGAGAGTGAATTCAAGAGGCAGGAGAGCGGCAGCCACCGTCCTCCGGCAGTCGGAAGGCTTCGCACACAAGCCCGCTTCTTTGCGGCTTCGTTCTTCGCCTCTTCCAAGCAACCGCGATCTCTGCCTCTCGGAGGCGCAGAAGCGGCTAATTCGCGCACAGCTCAGCAGAGCGCCAGCGGAGCACTCCGGAGCGCCTCTTCAAGCCGAAAGACGCCGGGAAGCGGCACTTTCCTCCGGATAGCTCCGGAGCCGCGCTTCTGCTTCTCTAGTCATCTCTAGCTTAGCGAAAAGCTTTCCCACTCCATTTGGCAAGGGGAGAGTGTACCTACACTGCACACTAACCGCGGTTTGCAAAGAAAGAGGATTTGCTGCACATTCCAAGGACACGGCTCTTTCCGAGGCAATCTGCAACCTGCTGTCAGATGGAAGTGCTCTCTGCCCTCTCCTGCCCAGCTCTAGGTACTAGCGGGCACTTTCCAGCCTGGCCGAGGCAAACAACCTCCAGAGATGTCACAGAGCCTAAGTGGAGCACAGATGCTCAAAAGCAGCAAAGCTGAAGAGCCTGGCTCAGCTTCACTAGTGTGCAATTGACTGACTGCGAAAAAGAAAGCAGCAGAGCACCGGGCTTCTGGGCGCTGTGAAGGCAATTGCCAAAACCAGGCAGCTGCTCCTTCCCAAGCACAGGCAGCTGCCTATGTTCTTGCTTGTCGACAAACTCACCGCTGCCCTTCTTTTCAGCAGCTGCCACCGTCTTCTGTGCATCTCGGAGCCTCTGGCGACGAGCAAGACTTGCCAAGGTGGGACGCATCAGGACCAAGTCAAAAACCCAGGCAAGTTGTCCTGGAACGCTTTCCATTCGCTTGCCGAGAGTGAATTCAACAGGCAGGAGAGCGGCAGCCACCGTCCTCCGGCAGTCGGAAGGCTTCGCACACAAGCCCGCTTCTTTGCGGCTTCGTTCTTCGCCTCTTCCAAGCAACCGCGATCTCTGCTTCTCGGAGGCGCAGAAGCGGCTAATTCGCGCACAGCTCAGCAGAGCGCCAGCGGAGCGCTCCGGAGCGCCTCTTCAAGCCGAAAGACGCCGGGAAGCGGCACTTTCCTCCGGATAGCTCCGGAGCCGCGCTTCTGCTTCTCTAGTCATCTCTAGCTTAGCGAAAAGCTTTCCCACTCCATTTGGCAAGGGGAGAGTGTACCTACACTGCACACTAACCGCGGTTTGCAAAGAAAGAGGATTTGCTGCACATTGCAAGGACACGGCTCTTTCCGAGGCAATCTGCAACCTGCTGTCAGATGGAAGTGCTCTCTGCCCTCTCCTGCCCAGCTCTAGGTACTAGCGGGCACTTTCCAGCCTGGCCGAGGCAAACAACCTCCAGAGATGTCACAGAGCATAAGTGGAGCACAGATGCTCAAAAGCAGCAAAGCTGAAGAGCCTGGCTCAGCTTCACTAGTGTGCAATTGACTGACTGCGAAAAACAAAGCAGCAGAGCACCGGGCTTCTGGGCGCTGTGAAGGCAATTGCCAAAACCAGGCAGCTGCTCCTTCCCAAGCACAGGCAGCTGCCTATGTTCTTGCTTGTCGACAAACTCACCGCTGCCCTTCTTTTCAGCAGCTGCCACCGTCTTCTGTGCATCTCGGAGCCTCTGGCGACGAGCAAGACTTGCCAAGGTGGGAGGCATCAGGACCAAGTCAAAACCCAGGCAAGTTGTCCTGGAACGCTTTCCATTCGCTTGCCGAGAGTGAATTCAAGAGGCAGGAGAGCGGCAGCCACCGTCCTCCGGCAGTCGGAGGCTTCGCACACAAGCCCGCTTCTTTGCGGCTTCGTTCTTCGCCTCTTCCAAGCAACCGCGATCTCTGCCTCTCGGAGGCGCAGAAGCGGCTAATTCGCGCACAGCTCAGCAGAGCGCCAGCGGAGCGCTCCGGAGCGCCTCTTCAAGCCGAAAGACGCCGGGAAGCGGCACTTTCCTCCGGATAGCTCCGGAGCCCGCGCTTCTGCTTCTCTAGTCATCTCTAGCTTAGCGAAAAGCTTTCCCACTCCATTTGGCAAGGGGAGAGCGTACCTGCACTGCACACTAACCGCGGTTTGCAAAGAAAGAGGATTTGCTGCACATTGCAAGGACACGGCTCTTTCCGAGGCAATCTGCAACCTGCTGTCAGATGGAAGTGCTCTCTGCCCTCTCCTGCCCAGCTCTAGGTACTAGCGGGCACTTGCCAGCCTGGGCGAGGCAAACAACCTCCAGAGATGTCACAGAGCCTAAGTGGAGCACAGATGCTCAAAAGCAGCAAAGCTGAAGAGCCTGGCTCAGCTTCACTAGTGTGCAATTGACTGACTGCGAAAAAGAAAGCAGCAGAGCACCGGGCTTCTGGGCGCTGTGAAGGCAATTGCCAAAACCAGGCAGCTGCTCCTTCCCAAGCACAGGCAGCTGCCTATGTTCTTGCTTGTCGACAAACTCACCGCTGCCCTTCTTTTCAGCAGCTGCCACCGTCTTCTGTGCATCTCGGAGCCTCTGGCGACGAGCAAGACTTGCCAAGGTGGGACGCATCAGGACCAAGTCAAAACCCAGGCAAGTTGTCCTGGAACGCTTTCCATTCGCTTGCCGAGAGTGAATTCAAGAGGCAGGAGAGCGGCAGCCACCGTCCTCCGGCAGTCGGAAGGCTTCGCACACAAGCCCGCTTCTTTGCGGCTTCGTTCTTCGCCTCTTCCAAGCAACCGCGATCTCTGCCTCTCGGAGGCGCAGAAGCGGCTAATTCGCGCACAGCTCAGCAGAGCGCCAGCGGAGCGCTCCGGAGCGCCTCTTCAAGCCGAAAGACGCCGGGAAGCGGCACTTTCCTCCGGATAGCTCCGGAGCCGCGCTTCTGCTTCTCTAGTCATCTCTAGCTTAGCGAAAAGCTTTCCCACTCCATTTGGCAAGGGGAGAGTGTACCTACACTGCACACTAACCGCGGTTTGCAAAGAAAGAGGATTTGCTGCACATTCCAAGGACACGGCTCTTTCCGAGGCAATCTGCAACCTGCTGTCAGATGGAAGTGCTCTCTGCCCTCTCCTGCCCAGCTCTAGGTACTAGCGGGCACTTTCCAGCCTGGGCGAGGCAAACAACCTCCAGAGATGTCACAGAGCCTAAGTGGAGCACAGATGCTCAAAAGCAGCAAAGCTGAAGAGCCTGGCTCAGCTTCACTAGTGTGCAATTGACTGACTGCGAAAAAGAAAGCAGCAGAGCACCGGGCTTCTGGGCGCTGTGAAGGCAATTGCCAAAACCAGGCAGCTGCTCCTTCCCAAGCACAGGCAGCTGCCTATGTTCTTGCTTGTCGACAAACTCACCGCTGCCCTTCTTTTCAGCAGCTGCCACCGTCTTCTGTGCATCTCGGAGCCTCTGGCGACGAGCAAGACTTGCCAAGGTGGGAGGCATCAGGACCAAGTCAAAACCCAGGCAAGTTGTCCTGGAACGCTTTCCATTCGCTTGCCGAGAGTGAATTCAAGAGGCAGGAGAGCGGCAGCCACCGTCCTCCGGCAGTCGGAAGGCTTCGCACACAAGCCCGCTTCTTTGCGGCTTCGTTCTTCGCCTCTTCCAAGCAACCGCGATCTCTGCTTCTCGGAGGCGCAGAAGCGGCTAATTCGCGCACAGCTCAGCAGAGCGCCAGCGGAGCGCTCCGGAGCGCCTCTTCAAGCCGAAAGACGCCGGGAAGCGGCACTTTCCTCCGGATAGCTCCGGAGCCGCGCTTCTGCTTCTCTAGTCATCTCTAGCTTAGCGAAAAGCTTTCCCACTCCATTTGGCAAGGGGAGAGTGTACCTACACTGCACACTAACCGCGGTTTGCAAAGAAAGAGGATTTGCTGCACATTCCAAGGACACGGCTCTTTC